>NW_027596652.1:0-192412 GCF_964194155.1 Cetorhinus maximus
GACTATCTGCACCAGCAAACTGTGACTATCTGTACCAGCACACTGTGACTATCTGTACCAGCACACTGTGACTATCTGTACCCGCACACTGTGTCTATCTGTACCAGCACACAGTGACTGTCTGTACCAGCACACAGTGACTATTTGTACCAGAACACTGTGACTATCTGTACCAGCTCAATGTGACCATCTGTACCAGCACAATGTGACTTTCAGTACCAGCACACTGTGACCATCTGTACCAGCACGCGGTGACTATCTGTACCAGCAAACTGTGTCTATCTGTACCAGCACACTGTGACTACCTGTACCAGCACACTGTGACTATCTGTACCAGCACACTGTGACTATCTGTACCAACACAATGTGACTATCTGTACTAGCACACTGTGACCAGCTGTACCAGCACACTGTCACTATCTGTACCAGCGCACTGTGTCTATCTGTACCAGCAAATGTGACTATCTGTACCAGCACACTGTGCCCATCTGTACCAGCACACTGTGACTATCTGAACCAGCACACTGTGACTATATGTACCGGCACACTGTGACTATCTGTACCAGCACAGTGTGAGTATCTGTACCAGCGCACTGTGACTATCTGTACCAGCACACTGTGACCATCTGTACCTGCACACTGTCACCATCTGTACCAGAGCACTGGGACTATCTGTAGCAGCACACTGTGACCATCTGCACCAGCACCCTGTGACTATCTGCACCAGCACACTGTCACTATATGTACCAGCACACTGTGACTACCTGTACCAGCACAGTGTTACTTTCTGTACCAGCACAATGTGTCTATCTGTGCCAGCACACTGTGACTCTCTGTACCAGCACACTGTGTCTATCTGTCCCATCACACTGTGACTATCTGTACCAGCACACTGCGACCATCTGTAACAGCACACTGTGACTATCTGTACCAGCAGACTGTGACCATCTATACCAGCACACTGTGACTATCTGTACCAGCACACTGTGACTATCTGTAGCAGCACACTGCGACCATCTGTACCAGCACACTGTGACTATCTGTACCAGCCCACCTTGCCCATATGTTCCTGCTTACTGTGACCATCTGTACCAGCACACTGTGTCTATCTGTACCAGCACACTGTGACTATCTGTACCAGCACGCTGTGACTTTCTGTACCAGCAGACTGTGTCTATCTGTACCAGCACACTGTGTCTATCTGTACCAGCACAATGTGACTATCAGTACCAGCACACTGTGACCATCTGTACCAGCACACGTTGACTATCTGTACCAGTACACTGTGTCTATCTGTACCTGCACACTGTGTCCATCTGTTCCAGCACATTGTGAACATCTGTACCAGCACACTGTGACCATCTGTAGCAGCACACTGTGTCTATCTGTACCAGCACACTGTCTCTATCTGTACAAGCACACTGTGTCTATCTATACCAGCAAACTATGACTATCTGTACCAGCAAACTGTGACTATCTGTACCAGCACTCTGTGACTATCCGTACCAGCACACTGTGACTATCTGAACCAGCACACTGTGATTATCTGAACCAGCACACTGTGATTATCAGTACCAGCAAACTGTGACTATCTGTACCAGCACACTGTGACTATCTGTGCCAGCTCACTGTGACTATCTGTTCCCGCACACTGTGACTATCTGTACCAGCACACTGTGACTTCCTGTACCAGCACACTGTGTCTATCTGTACCAGCACACTGTGACTATCTGTACCAGCACACTGTGAGTATCTGTACCAGCACACTGTGACTAACTGTACCAGCACAATGTGTTTATCTGTACCAGCACACTGTGACTATCTGTACCAGCACACTGTGACTATCTGTACCAGCAAACTGTGTCTATCTGTACCAGCACACTGTGACTATCTGTACCAGCACACTGCGACCATCTGTACCAGCACACTGTGACTATCTGTACCAGCACACTGTGACTATCTGTACCAGCACACTGTGACTATCTGTGCCAGCTCACTGTGACTATCTGTTCCCGCACACTGTGACTATCTGTACCAGCACACTGTGACTTCCTGTACCAGCACACTGTGTCTATCTGTACCAGCGCACTGTGACTATCTGTACCAGCACACTGTGAGTATCTGTCCCAGCACACTGTGACTAACAGTACCAGCACAATGTGTTTATCTGTACCAGCACACTGTGACTACCTGTACCAGCACACTGTGACTATCTGTACCAGCAAACTGTGTCTAGCTGTACCAGCAGACTGTGACTATCTGTACCAGAACACTGCGACCATCTGTACCAGCACACTGTGACTATCTGTACCAGCACACTGTGACTCTCTGTACCAGCACACTTTGCCTATCTGTGCCAGCTCACTGTGACTATCTGTTCCAGCACACTGTGACTATCTGTACCAGCACACTGTGAATATCTGTTCCAGCACACTGTGACTATCTGTACCAGCACACTGTGTCTATCTGTACCAGCACACTGTGTCTATCTGTACCAGCCCACTGAGACTATCTGTACCAGCACACTGTGACTATCTGTACCAGCACACTGTGACTATCTGTACCAGCACACTGTGACCATCTGTACCAGCACACTGTGACTATCTGTACCAGCGCACTGTGTCTATCTGTACCAGCAAATGTGACTATCTGTACCAGCACACTGTGCCCATCTGTACCAGCACACTGTGACTATCTGAACCAGCACACTGTGACTATATGTACCAGCACACTGTGACTATCTATACCAGCAGACTGCGAGTATTTGTACCAGCGCACTGTGACTATCTGTACCAGCACACCGTGACCGTATGTACCAGCACACTGTGACCATCTGTACCAGCGCACTGGTACTATCTGTAGCAGCACACTGTGACCATCTGTACCAGCACACTGTGACTATCTGAACCAGCACACTGTGACTATATGTACCAGCACACTGTGACTATCTGTACCAGCACAGTGTGACTTTCTGTACCAGCACACTGTGTCTATCTGTACCAGCACACTGTGACTCTCTGTACCAGCACACTGTGTCTATCTGTCCCAGCACACTGTGACTATCTCTACCAGCACACTGTGACTATCAGTACCAGCACACTGTGACAATCTGTACCAGCACTCTGTGACTATCAGTACCAGCACACTGTGACTATCTGTACCAGCACACTGTCACTATCTGTTCCAGCACACTGTGACTATCTATACCAGCACACTGTGACTATCTGTACCAGCACACTGTGACTATCTGTACCAGCACACTGTGTCTACCTGCACCAGCACACTGTGACTGTCTGTACCAGCACACTGTGACTATCTGTACCAGCACTCTGTGATCATCTGTACCAGCACACTGTGTCTATCTGTCCCAGCACACTGTGACTATCTGTACCAGCACACTGTGACTATCTGTACCAGCAGAATGTGACCATCTATACCAGCACACTGTGACTATCTGTACCAGCACACTGTGACTATCTGTACCAGCACACTGCGACCATCTGTACCAGTACAGTGTGACTATCTGTACCAGCCCACCTTGTCCATATGTTCCTGCTTACTGTGACCATCTGTACCAGCACACTGTGTCTATCTGTACCAGCACACTGTGACTATCTGTACCAGCACGCTGTGACTTTCTGTACCAGCAGACTGTGTCTATCTGTACCAGCACACTGTGTCTATCTGTACCAGCATAATGTGACTATCAGTACCAGCACACTGTGACCAACTGTGCCAGCACACGGTTACTATCTGTACCAGCACACTGTGTCTATCTGTACCAGCACACTGTGTCCATCTGTTCCAGCACACTGTGAACATCTGTACCAGCACACTGTGACCATCTGTAGCAGCACACGGTGTCTATCTGTACCAGCACACTGTGTCTATCTGTACAAGCACACTGTGTCTATCTATACCAGCAAACTGAGACTATCTGTACCAGCAAACTGTGACTATCTGTGCCAGCACTATGTGACTATCAGTGCCAGCAAACTGTGACTATCTTTACCAGCACACTGTGACTATCTGTGCCAGCTCACTGTGGCTCTCTGTTCCCGCACACTGTGACTATCTGTACCAGCACACTGTGACTGCCTGTACCAGCACACTGTGACTATCTGTACCAGCACACTGTGACTATCTGTACCAGCACAATGTGTCTATCCGTACCAGCACACTGTGACTACCTGTACCAGCACACTGTGACTATCTGTACCAGCACACTGTGTCTATCTGTACCAGCACACTGTGACTATCTGTACCAGCACACTGTGACTATCTGTAGCAGCAAACTGCGAACATCTGTACCAGCACACTGTGACTATCTGTACCAGCACACTGTGACTCTCTGTACCAGCACACTGTGTCTGTCTGTCCCAGCACACTATGACTATCTGTACCAGCACAATGTTACTATCAATAGCAGCAGACTGTGACTATCTGTACCAGCACACTGTGACTATCAGTACCAGCACACTGTGACTATCTGTACCAGCACACTGTGCCTATCTTTGCCAGCTCACTGTGACTATCTGTTCCAGCACACTGTGACTATCTGTACCAGCACACTGTGAATATCTGTACCAGCACACTGTGACTATCTGTACCAGCACACTGTGTCTATCTGTACCAGCACACTGTGTCTATCTGTACCAGCACACTGTGACTATCTGTACCAGCACACTGTGACTATCTGTACCAACACAATGTGACTATCTGTACTAGCACACTGTGACCAGCTGTACCAGCACACTGTCACTATCTGTACCAGCGCACTGTGTCTATCTGTAGCAGCAAATGTGACTATCTGTACCAGCACACTGTGCCCATCTGTACCAGCACACTGTGACTATCTGAACCAGCACACTGTGACTATATGTACCGGCACACTGTGACTATCTGTACCAGCACAGTGTGAGTATCTGTACCAGCGCACTGTGACTATCTGTACCAGCACACTGTGCCCATCTGTACCAGCACACTGTGACTATCTGAACCAGCACACTGTGACTATATGTACCAGCACACTGTGACTATCTATACCAGCAGAC
Organism: Cetorhinus maximus; assembly: GCF_964194155.1. NCBI lineage: Eukaryota > Metazoa > Chordata > Chondrichthyes > Lamniformes > Cetorhinidae > Cetorhinus > Cetorhinus maximus. The sequence continues at coordinate 5,055 of NW_027596652.1, forward strand.
TGCGAGTATTTGTACCAGCGCACTGTGACTATCTGTACCAGCACACCGTGACCGTCTGTACCAGCACACTGTGACCATCTGTACCAGCGCACTGGTACTATCTGTAGCAGCACACTGTGACCATCTGTACCAGCACACTGTGACTATCTGAACCAGCACACTGTGACTATATGTACCAGCACACTGTGACTATCTGTACCAGCACAGTGTGACTTTCTGTACCAGCACACTGTGTCTATCTGTACCAGCACACTGTGAGTCTCTGTACCAGCACACTGTGTCTATCTGTCCCAGCACACTGTGACTATCTCTACCAGCACACTGTGACTATCAGTACCAGCACACTGTGACAATCTGTACCAGCACTCTGTGACTATCAGTACCAGCACACTGTGACTATCTGTACCAGCACACTGTCACTATCTGTTCCAGCACACTGTGACTATCTATACCAGCACACTGTGACTATCTGTACCAGCACACTGTGACTATCTGTACCAGCACACTGTGTCAATCTGCACCAGCTCACTGTGACTGTCTGTACCAGCACACTGTGTCTATCTGTACCAGCACACTGTGACTATCTGTACCAGCACACTGTGACTATCTGTACCAGCACACTGCGACCATCTGTAACAGCACACTGTGACTATCTGTACCAGCAGACTGTGACCATTTATACCAGTAAACTGTGACTATCTGTACCAGCACACTGTGACTATCTGTACCAGCCCACTGCGACCATCTGTACCAGTACACTGTGACTATCTGTACCAGCCCACCTTGCCCATATGTTCCTGCTTACTGTGACCATCTGTACCAGCACACTGTGTCTATCTGTACCAGCACACTGTGACTATCTGTACCAGCACGCTGTGACTTTCTGTACCAGCAGACTGTGTCTATCTGTACCAGCACACTGTGTCTATCTGTACCAGCATAATGTGACTATCAGTACCAGCACACTGTGACCATCTGTGCCAGCACACGTTTACTATCTGTACCAGCACACTGTGTCTATCTGTACCAGCACACTGTGTCCATCTGTTCCAGCACACTGTGAACATCTGTGCCAGCACACTGTGACCATCTGTACCAGCACACTGTGTCTATCTGTACAAGCACACTGTGTCTATCTATACCAGCAAACTGAGACTATCTGTACCAGCAAACTGTGACTATCTGTGCCAGCACACTGTGACTATCTGCACCAGCAAACTGTGACTATCTGTACCAGCACACTGTGACTATCTGTACCAGCATACTGTGACTATCTGTACCCGCACACTGTGTCTATCTGTACCAGCACACAGTGACTGTCTGTACCAGCACACAGTGACTATTTGTACCAGAACACTGTGACTATCTGTACCAGCTCAATGTGACCATCTGTACCAGTACAATGTGACTTTCAGTACCAGCACACTGTGACCATCTGTACCAGCACGCGGTGACTATCTGTACCAGCAAACTGTGTCTATCTGTACCAGCACACAGTGACTACCTGTACCAGCACACTGTGACTATCTGTACCAGCACACTGTGACTATCTGTACCAACACAATGTGACTATCTGTACTAGCACACTGTGACCAGCTGTACCAGCACACTGTCACTATCTGTACCAGCGCACTGTGTCTATCTGTACCAGCAAATGTGACTATCTGTACCAGCACACTGTGCCCATCTGTACCAGCACACTGTGACTATCTGAACCAGCACACTGTGACTATATGTACCGGCACACTGTGACTATCTGTACCAGCACAGTGTGAGTATCTGTACCAGCGCACTGTGACTATCTGTACCAGCACACTGTGACCATCTGTACCTGCACACTGTCACCATCTGTACCAGAGCACTGGGACTATCTGTAGCAGCACACTGTGACTATCTGCACCAGCACCCTGTGACTATCTGCACCAGCACACTGTCACTATATGTACCAGCACACTGTGACTACCTGTACCAGCACAGTGTTACTTTCTGTACCAGCACAATGTGTCTATCTGTGCCAGCACACTGTGACTCTCTGTACCAGCACACTGTGTCTATCTGTCCCATCACACTGTGACTATCTGTACCAGCACACTGCGACCATCTGTAACAGCACACTGTGACTATCTGTACCAGCAGACTGTGACCATCTATACCAGCACACTGTGACTATCTGTACCAGCACACTGTGACTATCTGTAGCAGCACACTGCGACCATCTGTACCAGCACACTGTAACTATCTGTACCAGCCCACCTTGCCCATATGTTCCTGCTTACTGTGACCATCTGTACCAGCACACTGTGTCTATCTGTACCAGCACACTGTGACTATCTGTACCAGCACGCTGTGACTTTCTGTACCAGCAGACTGTGTCTATCTGTACCAGCACACTGTGTCTATCTGTACCAGCACAATGTGACTATCAGTACCAGCACACTGTGACCATCTGTACCAGCACACGTTGACTATCTGTACCAGTACACTGTGTCTATCTGTACCTGCACACTGTGTCCATCTGTTCCAGCACATTGTGAACATCTGTGCCAGCACACTGTGACCATCTGTAGCAGCACACTGTGTCTATCTGTACCAGCACACTGTCTCTATCTGTACAAGCACACTGTGTCTATCTATACCAGCAAACTGTGACTATCTGTACCAGCAAACTGTGACTATCTGTACCAGCACTCTGTGACTATCCGTACCAGCACACTGTGACTATCTGAACCAGCACACTGTGATTATCTGAACCAGCACACTGTGATTATCAGTACCAGCAAACTGTGACTATCTGTACCAGCACACTGTGACTATCTGTGCCAGCTCACTGTGACTATCTGTTCCCGCACACTGTGACTATCTGTACCAGCACACTGTGACTTCCTGTACCAGCACACTGTGTCTATCTGTACCAGCACACTGTGACTATCTGTACCAGCACACTGTGAGTATCTGTACCAGCACACTGTGACTAACTGTACCAGCACAATGTGTTTATCTGTACCAGCACACTGTGACTATCTGTACCAGCACACTGTGACTATCTGTACCAGCAAACTGTGTCTATCTGTACCAGCACACTGTGACTATCTGTACCAGCACACTGCGACCATCTGTACCAGCACACTGTGACTATCTGTACCAGCACACTGTGACTATCTGTACCAGCACACTGTGACTATCTGTGCCAGCTCACTGTGACTATCTGTTCCCGCACACTGTGACTATCTGTACCAGCACACTGTGACTTCCTGTACCAGCACACTGTGTCTATCTGTACCAGCGCACTGTGACTATCTGTACCAGCACACTGTGAGTATCTGTCCCAGCACACTGTGACTAACAGTACCAGCACAATGTGTTTATCTGTACCAGCACACTGTGACTACCTGTACCAGCACACTGTGACTATCTGTACCAGCAAACTGTGTCTAGCTGTACCAGCAGACTGTGACTATCTGTACCAGAACACTGCGACCATCTGTACCAGCACACTGTGACTATCTGTACCAGCACACTGTGACTCTCTGTACCAGCACACTTTGCCTATCTGTGCCAGCTCACTGTGACTATCTGTTCCAGCACACTGTGACTATCTGTACCAGCACACTGTGAATATCTGTTCCAGCACACTGTGACTATCTGTACCAGCACACTGTGTCTATCTGTACCAGCACACTGTGTCTATCTGTACCAGCCCACTGAGACTATCTGTACCAGCACACTGTGACTATCTGTACCAGCACACTGTGACTATCTGTACCAGCACACTGTGACCATCTGTACCAGCACACTGTGACTATCTGTACCAGCGCACTGTGTCTATCTGTACCAGCAAATGTGACTATCTGTACCAGCACACTGTGCCCATCTGTACCAGCACACTGTGACTATCTGAACCAGCACACTGTGACTATATGTACCAGCACACTGTGACTATCTATACCAGCAGACTGCGAGTATTTGTACCAGCGCACTGTGACTATCTGTACCAGCACACCGTGACCGTATGTACCAGCACACTGTGACCATCTGTACCAGCGCACTGGTACTATCTGTAGCAGCACACTGTGACCATCTGTACCAGCACACTGTGACTATCTGAACCAGCACACTGTGACTATATGTACCAGCACACTGTGACTATCTGTACCAGCACAGTGTGACTTTCTGTACCAGCACACTGTGTCTATCTGTACCAGCACACTGTGACTCTCTGTACCAGCACACTGTGTCTATCTGTCCCAGCACACTGTGACTATCTCTACCAGCACACTGTGACTATCAGTACCAGCACACTGTGACAATCTGTACCAGCACTCTGTGACTATCAGTACCAGCACACTGTGACTATCTGTACCAGCACACTGTCACTATCTGTTCCAGCACACTGTGACTATCTATACCAGCACACTGTGACTATCTGTACCAGCACACTGTGACTATCTGTACCAGCACACTGTGTCTACCTGCACCAGCACACTGTGACTGTCTGTACCAGCACACTGTGACTATCTGTACCAGCACTCTGTGATCATCTGTACCAGCACACTGTGTCTATCTGTCCCAGCACACTGTGACTATCTGTACCAGCACACTGTGACTATCTGTACCAGCAGAATGTGACCATCTATACCAGCACACTGTGACTATCTGTACCAGCACACTGTGACTATCTGTACCAGCACACTGCGACCATCTGTACCAGTACACTGTGACTATCTGTACCAGCCCACCTTGTCCATATGTTCCTGCTTACTGTGACCATCTGTACCAGCACACTGTGTCTATCTGTACCAGCACACTGTGACTATCTGTACCAGCACGCTGTGACTTTCTGTACCAGCAGACTGTGTCTATCTGTACCAGCACACTGTGTCTATCTGTACCAGCATAATGTGACTATCAGTACCAGCACACTGTGACCAACTGTGCCAGCACACGGTTACTATCTGTACCAGCACACTGTGTCTATCTGTACCAGCACACTGTGTCCATCTGTTCCAGCACACTGTGAACATCTGTACCAGCACACTGTGACCATCTGTAGCAGCACACGGTGTCTATCTGTACCAGCACACTGTGTCTATCTGTACAAGCACACTGTGTCTATCTATACCAGCAAACTGAGACTATCTGTACCAGCAAACTGTGACTATCTGTGCCAGCACTCTGTGACTATCAGTGCCAGCAAACTGTGACAATCTTTACCAGCACACTGTGACTATCTGTGCCAGCTCACTGTGGCTCTCTGTTCCCGCACACTGTGACTATCTGTACCAGCACACTGTGACTGCCTGTACCAGCACACTGTGACTATCTGTACCAGCACACTGTGACTATCTGTACCAGCACAATGTGTCTATCCGTACCAGCACACTGTGACTACCTGTACCAGCACACTGTGACTATCTGTACCAGCACACTGTGTCTATCTGTACCAGCACACTGTGACTATCTGTACCAGCACACTGTGACTATCTGTAGCAGCAAACTGCGAACATCTGTACCAGCACACTGTGACTATCTGTACCAGCTCACTGTGACTCTCTGTACCAGCACACTGTGTCTGTCTGTCCCAGCACACTATGACTATCTGTACCAGCACAATGTTACTATCAATAGCAGCAGACTGTGACTATCTGTACCAGCACACTGTGACTATCAGTACCAGCACACTGTGACTATCTGTACCAGCACACTGTGCCTATCTTTGCCAGCTCACTGTGACTATCTGTTCCAGCACACTGTGACTATCTGTACCAGCACACTGTGAATATCTGTACCAGCACACTGTGACTATCTGTACCAGCACACTGTGTCTATCTGTACCAGCACACTGTGTCTATCTGTACCAGCACACTGTGACTATCTGTACCAGCACACTGTGACTATCTGTACCAACACAATGTGACTATCTGTACTAGCACACTGTGACCAGCTGTACCAGCACACTGTCACTATCTGTACCAGCGCACTGTGTCTATCTGTAGCAGCAAATGTGACTATCTGTACCAGCACACTGTGCCCATCTGTACCAGCACACTGTGACTATCTGAACCAGCACACTGTGACTATATGTACCGGCACACTGTGACTATCTGTACCAGCACAGTGTGAGTATCTGTACCAGCGCACTGTGACTATCTGTACCAGCACACTGTGACCATCTGTACCAGCACACTGTGACCATCTGTACCAGAGCACTGGGACTATCTGTAGCAGCACACTGTGACCATCTGCACCAGCACCCTGTGACTATCTGCACCAGCACACTGTCACTATATGTACCAGCACACTGTGACTACCTGTACCAGCACAGTGTTACTTTCTGTACCAGCACACTGTGTCTATCTGTGCCAGCACACTGTGACTCTCTGTACCAGCACACTGTGTCTATCTGTCCCATCACACTGTGACTATCTGTACCAGCACACTGCGACCATCTGTAACAGCACACTGTGACTATCTGTACCAGCAGACTGTGACCATCTATACCAGCACACTGTGACTATCTGTACCAGCACACTGTGACTATCTGTACCAGCACACTGCGACCATCTGTACCAGCACACTGTGACTATCTGTACCAGCCCACCTTGCCCATATGTTCCTGCTTACTGTGACCATCTGTACCAGCACACTGTGTCTATCTGTACCAGCACACTGTGACTATCTGTACCAGCACGCTGTGACTTTCTGTACCAGCAGACTGTGTCTATCTGTACCAGCACACTGTGTCTATCTGTACCAGCACAATGTGACTATCAGTACCAGCACACTGTGACCATCTGTACCAGCACACGTTGACTATCTGTACCAGTACACTGTGTCTATCTGTACCTGCACACTGTGTCCATCTGTTCCAGCACACTGTGAACATCGGTACCAGCACACTGTGACCATCTGTAGCAGCACACTGTGTCTATCTGTACCAGCACACTGTCTCTATCTGTACAAGCACACTGTGTCTATCTGTACCAGCAAACTGTGACTATCTGTACCAGCAAACTGTGACTATCTGTACCAGCACTCTGTGACTATCCGTACCAGCACACTGTGACTATCTGAACCAGCACACTGTGATTATCTGAACCAGCACACTGTGATTATCAGTACCAGCAAACTGTGACTATCTGTACCAGCACACTGTGACTATCTGTGCCAGCTCACTGTGACTATCTGTTCCCGCACACTGTGACTATCTGTACCAGCACACTGTGACTTCCTGTACCAGCACACTGTGTCTATCTGTACCAGCACACTGTGACTATCTGTACCAGCACACTGTGAGTATCTGTACCAGCACACTGTGACTAACTGTACCAGCACAATGTGTTTATCTGTACCAGCACACTGTGACTACCTGTACCAGCACACTGTGACTATCTGTACCAGCAAACTGTGTCTATCTGTACCAGCACACTGTGACTATCTGTACCAGCACACTGCGACCATCTGTACCAGCACACTGTGACTATCTGTACCAGCACACTGTGACTCTCTGTACCAGCACACTTTGCCTATCTGTGCCAGCTCACTGTGACTATCTGTTCCAGCACACTGTGACTATCTGTACCAGCACACTGTGAATATCTGTTCCAGCACACTGTGACTATCTGTACCAGCACACTGTGTCTATCTGTACCAGCACACTGTGTCTATCTGTACCAGCCCACTGTGACTATCTGTACCAGCACATTGTGACTATCTGTACCAGCACACTTTGACTATCTGTACTAGCACACTGTGACCATCTGTACCAGCACACTGTGACTATCTGTACCAGCGCACTGTGTCTATCTGTACCAGCAAATGTGACTATCTGTACCAGCACACTGTGCCCATCTGTACCAGCACACTGTGACTATCTGAACCAGCACACTGTGACTATATGTACCAGCACACTGTGACTATCTATACCAGCAGACTGCGAGTATTTGTACCAGCGCACTGTGACTATCTGTACCAGCACACCGTGACCGTCTGTACCAGCACACTGTGACCATCTGTACCAGCGCACTGGTACTATCTGTAGCAGCACACTGTGACCATCTGTACCAGCACACTGTGACTGTCTGAACCAGCACACTGTGACTATATGTACCAGCACACTGTGACTATCTGTACCAGCACAGTGTGACTTTCTGTACCAGCACACTGTGTCTATCTGTACCAGCACACTGTGACTCTCTGTACCAGCACACTGTGTCTATCTGTCCCAGCACACTGTGACTATCTCTACCAGCACACTGTGACTATCAGTACCAGCACACTGTGACAATCTGTACCAGCACTCTGTGACTCTCAGTACCAGCACACTGTGACTATCTGTACCAGCACACTGTCACTATCTGTTCCAGCACACTGTGACTATCTATACCAGCACACTGTGACTATCTGTACCAGCACACTGTGACTTTCTGTACCAGCACACTGTGTCTATCTGCACCAGCACACTGTGACTGTCTGTACCAGCACACTGTGACTATCTGTACCAGCACTCTGTGATCATCTGTACCAGCACACTGTGTCTATCTGTACCAGCACACTGTGACTATCTGTACCAGCACACTGTGACTATCTGTACCAGCACACTGCGACCATCTGTAACAGCACACTGTGACTATCTGTACCAGCAGACTGTGACCATCTATACCAGCACACTGTGACTATCTGTACCAGCACACTGTGACTATCTGTACCAGCACACTGCGACCATCTGTACCAGTAAACTGTGACTATCTGTACCAGCCCACCTTGCCCATATGTTCCTGCTTACTGTGACCATCTGTACCAGCACACTGTGTCTATCTGTACCAGCACACTGTGACTATCTGTACCAGCACGCTGTGACTTTCTGTACCAGCAGACTGTGTCTATCAGTACCAGCACACTGTGACTTCCTGTACCAGCACACTGTGTCTATCTGCACCAGCACACTGTGACTGTCTGTACCAGCACACTGTGACTATCTGTACCAGCACTCTGTGATCATCTGTACCAGCACACTGTGTCTATCTGTACCAGCACACTGTGACTATCTGTACCAGCACACTGTGACTATCGGTACCAGCACACTGCGACCATCTGTAACAGCACACTGTGACTATCTGTACCAGCAGACTGTTACCATCTATACCAGCACACTGTGACTATCTGTACCAGCACACTGTGACTATCTGTACCAGCACACTGCGACCATCTGTACCAGTACACTGTGACTATCTGTACCAGCCCACCTTGCCCATATGTTCCTGCTTACTGTGACCATCTGTACCAGCACACTGTGTCTATCTGTACCAGCACACTGTGACTATCTGTACCAGCACGCTGTGACTTTCTGTACCAGCAGACTGTGTCTATCTGTACCAGCACACTGTGTCTATCTGTACCAGCATAATGTGACTATCTGTACCAGCACACTGTGACCATCTGTGCCAGCACACGGTTACTATCTGTACCAGCACACTGTGTCTATCTGTACCAGCACACTGTGTCCATCTGTTCCAGCACACTGTGAACATCTGTACCAGCACGCTGTGACCATCTGTAGCAGCACACGGTGTCTATCTGTACCAGCACACTGTGTCTATCTGTACAAGCACACTGTGTCTATCTATACCAGCAAACAGAGACTATCTGTACCAGCAAACTGTGACTATCTGTGCCAGCACTCTGTGACTATCAGTACCAGCAAACTTTGACTATCTTTACCAGCACACTGTGACTATCTGTGCCAGCTCACTGTGGCTATCTGTTCCCGCACACTGTGACTATCTGTACCAGCACACTGTGACTACCTGTACCAGCACACTGTGACTATCTGTACCAGCACACTGCGACAATCTGTACCAGCACAATGTGTCTATCCGTACCAGCACACTGTGACTACCTGTACCAGCACACTGTGACTATCTGTACCAGCACACTGTGTCTATCTGTACCAGCACACTGTGACTATCTGTAGCAGCACACTGCGAACATCTGTACCAGCACACTGTGACTATCTGTACCAGCACACTGTGACTCTCTGAACCAGCACACTGTGTCTATCTGTCCCAGCACACTATGACTATCTGTACCAGTACAATGTTACTATCAATAGCAGCAGACTGTGACTATCTGTACCAGCACACTGTGACTATCAGTACCAGCACACTGTGACTATCTGTACCAGCACACTGTGCCTATCTTTGCCAGCTCACTGTGACTATCTGTTCCAGCACACTGTGACTATCTGTACCAGCACACTGTGAATATCTGTACCAGCACACTGTGACTATCTGTACCAGCATACTGTGTCTATCTGTACCAGCACACTGTGTCTATCTTTACCAGCAAACTGTGACTATCCGTACCAGCACACTGTGACTATCTGTACCAACACAATGTGACTATCTGTACTAGCACACTGTGACCAGCTGTACCAGCACACTGTCACTATCTGTACCAGCGCACTGTGTCTATCTGTAGCAGCAAATATGATTATCTGTACCAGCACACTGTGCCCATCTGTACCAGCACACTGTGACTATCTGAACCAGCACACTGTGACTATATGTACCGGCACACTGTGACTATCTGTACCAGCACAGTGTGAGTATCTGTACCAGCGCACTGTGACTATCTGTACCAGCACACTGTGACCATCTGTACCAGCACACTGTGACCATCTGTACCAGAGCACTGGGACTATCTGTAGCAGCACACTGTGACCATCTGCACCAGCACCCTGTGACTATCTGCACCAGCACACTGTCACTATATGTACCAGCACACTGTGACTACCTGTACCAGCACAGTGTTACAGTCTGTACCAGCACACTGTGTCTATCTGTGCCAGCACACTGTGACTCTCTGTACCAGCACACTGTGTCTATCTGTCCCATCACACAGTGACTATCTGTACCAGCACGCTGTGACTATCAGTACCAGCACACTGTGACAATCTGTACCAGCACACTATGACTATCAGTACCAGCACACTGTGACTATCTGTACCAGCACACTGTGACTATCTGTTCCAGCACACTGTGACTATCTGTACCAGCACACTGTGACTATCTGTACGAGCACACTGTGTCTATCTGCAGCAGCACACTGTGACTGTCTGTACCAGCACACTCTGTCTATATGTACCAGCACACAGTGTCCATCTGTACCAGCACACTGTGACCATCTGTAACAGCACACTGTGATTATCTGTACCAGCACACTGTGACTATCTGTACCAGCACACTGTGACTATCTGTACCAGCAGTCTGTGACTATCTGTACCAGCAGACTGTGACCATCTGTACCAGCGCACTGTGTCTATCTGTTCCAGCAAATGTGACTATCTGTACCAGCACACTGTGACTCTCTGTACCAGCACGCTGTGTCTATCGTCCCAGCACACTATGACAATCTGTACCAGCACACTGTGACTATCAGTACCAGCACACTGTGACAATCTGTACCAGCACACTGTGACTATCAGTACCTGCACACTGTAAGTATCTGTACCAGCACACTGTGAATATCTGTGCCAGCTCACTGTGACTATCTGTTCCAGCACACTGTGACTATCTGTAACAGCGCACTGTGTCCATCTGTACCAGCACACTGTGCCCATCTGTACCTGCACACTGTGACTATCTGAACCAGCACACTGTGACTATCTGTACCAGCACACTCTGACTATCTATACCAGCTCACTGTGACTATCTGTACCAGCACACTGTCTCTATACGTACCAGCACACTGTGACTACCTGTGCCAGCACACTGTGACTATCTGCACCAGCAAACTGTGTCTATCTGTACCAGCACACTGTGACTATCTGTACCACCACACTGTGACTATCTGTACCAGCAAACTGTGTCTATCTGTACCAGCACACAGTGACTGTCTGTACCAGCACACAGTGACTATTGTACCAGGACACTGTGACTATCTGTACCAGTACAATGTGACCATCTGTACCAGCACACTATAACTATCTGTTCCAGCACACTGTGACTATCTGTACCAGCACGCTGTGATTATCTTTACCAGCCCAATGTGACCATCTGTACCAGCACACGGTAACTATCTGTACCAGCAAACTGTGTCTATCTGTACCAGCACACTGTGGCTATCTGTACCAGCTCACTGTGACTATCTGTACCAGCACACTGTGACTATCTGTACCAGCACACTTTGACCATCTGAACCAGCACACTGTGACCATCCGTACAAGCACACTGTGACTATCTGAACGAGCACACTGTGAATATCAGTACCAACACACTGTGACTATCTGTACCAGCACACTGTGACTATCTGTACCGGCACACTTTGACTATCTGTACCAGCACACTGTGACTATCCGTACCAGCACACTGTGACTATCTGTACCAGCACACTGCCAGCATCTGTACCAGCACACTGTGTCTATCTGTACCAGCACCCTGTGACTATCTGTACCAGCACACTGGGACTATCTGTACCAGCACACTGCGACCATCTGTACCAGCACACTGTGACTATCTGTACCAGCACACTGTGACCATCTATACCATCACACTGTGACTATCTGTACCAGCACATGTGACTATCTTTACCAGCCCACCTTGCCCATATATTCCAGCTTACTGTGACCATCTGTACCAGCACACTGTGTCTATCTGTACCAGCACACTGTGACTATCTGTACCAGCACGCTGTGACTTTCTGTACCAGCAGACTGTGTCTATCTGTACCAGCACACTGTGTCTATCTGTACCAGCACAATGTGACTATCAGTACCAGCACACTGTGACCATCTGTACCAGCACACGGTGACTATCTGTACCAGCACACTGTGTCTATCTGTACCAGCACACTGTGTCCATCTGTACCAGCACACTGTGAACATCTGTTCCAGCACACTGTGACCATCTGTAAAAGCACACTGTGACTATCTGTACCAGCACACTGTCACTATCTGTACCAGCTCTCTGTGACTCTCTGAACCAGCACACTGTGACAATCTGTACCAGCACACTGTGACCATCTGTACCAGCACACTGTGACTATCTGTACCAGCACACTGTGACTATCTTTACCAGCCCAATGTGACCATCTGTACCAGCACACGGTAACTATATGTACCAGCAAACTGTGTCTATCTGTACCAGCACAATGTGGCTATCTGTACCAGCTCACTGTGACTATCTGTACCAGCACACTGTGACTATCTGTACCAGCACACTGTGACCATCTGAACCAGCACACTGTGACCATCCGTACAAGCACACTGTGACTATCTGAACGAGCACACTGTGAATATCAGTACAAACACACTGTGACTATCTGTACCAGCACACTGTGACTATCTGTACCGGCACACTTTGACTATCTGTACCAGCACACTGTGACTATCTGTACCAGCACACTGTGACTATCTGTACCAGCACACTGTGAGCATCTGTACCAGCACACTGTGTCTATCTGTACCAGCACCCTCTGACTATCTGTACCAGCACACTGGGACTATCTGTACCAGCACACTGCGACCATCTGTACCAGCACACTGTGACTATCTGTACCAGCACACTGTGACCATCTATATCATCACACTGTGACTATCTGTACCAGCACATGTGACTATCTTTACCAGCCCACCTTGCCCATATGTTCCAGCTTACTGTGACCATCTGTACCAGCACACTGTGTCTATCTGTACCAGCACGCTGTGACTATCTGTACCAGCACGCTGTGACTTTCTGTACCAGCAGACTGTGTCTATCTGTACCAGCACACTTTGTCTATCTGTACCAGCACAATGTGACTATCAGTACCAGCACACTGTGACCATCTGTACCAGCACACGGTGACTATCTGTACCAGCACACTGTGTCTATCTGTACCAGCACACTGTGTCCATCTGTACCAGCACACTGTGAACATCTGTTCCAGCACACTGTGACCATCTGTAGCAGCACACTGTGTCTATCTGTACCAGCACACTGTGTCTATCAGTACAAGCACACTTTGTCTATCTGTACCAGCAAACTGTGACTATCTGTACCAGCACACTGTGACTATCTGTATCAGCACACTGTGACTATCCGTACCAGCACACTGTGACTAACTGAACCAGCACACTGTGATTATCAGTACCAGCACACTGTGACTATCTGTACCAGCACACTGTGACTATCTGTGCCAGCTCACTGTGACTATCTGTTCCCGCACACTGTGACTATCTGTACCAGCACACTGTGACTACCTGTACCAGCACACTGTGTCTATCTGTACCAGCACACTGTGACTATCTGTACCAGCACACTGTGAGTATCTGTACCAGCACACTCTGACTATCTGTACCAGCACAATGTGTCTATCTGTACCAGCACACTGTGACTACCTGTACCAGCACACTGTGACTATCTGTACCAGCACACTGTGTCTATCTGTACCAGCACACTTTGACTATCTGTACCAGCACACTGCGACCATCTGTACCAGCGCACTGCGTCTATCTGTACGAGCACACTGTGTCTATCTGTCCCAGCACACTATGACTCTCTGTACCAGCACACTGTTACTATCAATACCAGCAGACTGTGACTATCTGTACCAGCACACTGTGACTATCAGTACCAGCACACTGTGACTATCTGTACCAGCGCACTGCGACTATCTGTGCCAGCACACTGTGCCTTTCTGTTCCAGCTAACTGTGACTATCTGTTCCAGCACACTGTGACTATCTGTACCAGCCCACTGTGAATATTTGTACCAGCACACTGTGACTATCTCTACCAGCACACTGTGTCTATCTGTACCAGCACACTGTTTCTATCTGTACCAGCACACTGTGACTATCTGTACCAGCACACTGTGACTATCTGTACCAGCACACTCTGACTATCTGTACTATCACACTGTGACCATCTGTACCAGCACACTGTGACTATCTGTACCAGCGCACTGTGTCTATCTGTACCAGCAAATGTGACTATCCGTACCAGCACACTGTGCCCATCTGTACCAGCACACTGTGACTTTCTGAACCAGCACACTGTGACTATATGTACCAGCACACTGTGACTATCTGTACCAGCACAATGTGACTATCTCTACCAGCGCACTGTGACTATCTGTACCAGCACACTGTGACTAAATGTACCAGCACACTGTGACCATCTGTACCAGCGCACTGGGACTATCTGTAGCAGCACACTGTGACCATCTATACCAGCACACTGTGACTATGTGAACCAGCACACTGTGACTATATGTACCAGCACACTGTGACTATCTTTACCAGCACAGTGTGACATTCTGTACCAGCACACTGTGACCATCTGTACCAGCACACTTTGACTATCTGTACCAGCACACTGTGACTATATGTACGAGGACACTGTGACTATCTGTTCCAGCACACTGTGACTATCTGTTCAAGCACACTGTGACCATCTGTACCAGCACGCTGTATTTATCTGTACTAGCACACTGTGACTATTTGTACCAGCAAAATGTGAGTATCGGTACCAGCACACTGTGTCTATCTGTACCAGCGCACTGTGTCTATCTGTACCAGCAAATGTGACTATCTGTACCAGCACACTGTGACCATCTGTACCAGCATACTGTGTCTAGCTGTACCAGCACACTCTGTTTATCTCTAACAGCACACTGTGACTATCTGTAACAGCACACTGTGACCATCTGTACCAGCACGCTGTATTTGTCTGTACCAGCACACTGTGACTATTTGTACCAGCACACTTTGACTATCTTTTCCAGCACACTGTGTCTATCTGTACCAGCGCACTGTGTCTATCTGTACCAGCAAATGTGACTATCTGTACCAGCACACTGTGACCATCTGTACCAGCATACTGTATCTAGCTGTACCAGCACACTGTGTTTATCTGTACCTGCACACTGTGACTATCTGAACCAGCACACTGTGATTATCAGTACTAGCACACTGTGACTATCTGTACGAGCGTACTGTGTCTATCTGTACCAGCAAATGTGACTATCTGTTCCAGCGCACTGTGACTCTCTGTACCAGCACACTGTGTCTATTTGTCCCAGCACACTATGACTATCTGTACCAGCACACTGTGACTATCAGCACCAGCACACTGTGACAATCTGTACCAGCACACTGTGACTATCAGTACCAGCACACTGTGACTATCTGTACCAGCACACTGTGAATATCTGTGCCAGCTCACTGTGACTATCTGTTCCAGCACACTGCGACTATCTGTACCAGCACACTCTGACTATCTGTACCAGCACACTCTGACTATCTGTACAAGCACTCTTTGTCCATCTGTACCAGCACACTGTGACTATCTGTACCAGCACACTGTGTCTATCTGTACCAGCACACTGTGTCCTTCTGTACCAGCACACTGTGACCATCTGTAATAGCACAGTGTGACTATCTGTACCAGCACACTGTGACAATATGTACCAGCACACTGTAACTATCAGTACCAGCACACTGTGACTATCTGTACCAGCGCACTGTGTCTATCTGTACCAGCAAATGTGACTATCTGTACCAGCACACTGTGCCCATCTGTACCTGAACACTGTGACTATCTGAACCCGCACACTGTCATATCTTTAACAGCACGCTATGACTATCTGTACCAGCACACTGTGACTATCTTTACCAGCACACTGTGACTATCTGCACCTGCAAACTGTGTCTATCTGTACCAGCACACTGTTACTATCAGTACCAGCACAATGTGACTATCTGCACCAGCACACTGTGACTATCTGTGCCAGCTCACTGTGACTACCTGTACTTGCACACTGTGTCTATCTGTACCAGCACACTGTGACTATCTGTACCAGGACAATGTATCTCTCTGTACCAGCACACTGTGTCCATCTTTGCCAGCACACTGTGACTATCTGTACCAGCGCACTGTGACTATCTGTACCAGCACATTCTGACTATCTGTTACCAGCACACTCTGACTATCTGTAACAGCACAGTGTAACTATCTGTACCAGCACACTGTGACTATCTGTACCAGCGCACAGTGTCTATCTGTACCAGCAAGTGTGACTATCTGTACCAGCACACTGTGCCCATCTGTACCTGCACACTGTGACTATCTGAACCAGCACACTGTGACTATCTGTACCAGCACACTGTGACTATCTGTACCAGCACACTGTGTCTATTTGTACCAGCACACTGTGACTATCTGTACCAGCACACTGTGACTATCTGCACCAGCAAACTGTGTCTATCTGTACCAGCACACTGCGACTATCTGTACCAGCACACTGTGACTATTTGTACCAGTAAACTGTGTCTATCTATACCAGCACACTGTGACTGTCTGTACCAGCACACAGTGACTATTTGAACCAGTACACTGTGACTATCTGTACCAGCACAATGTGACCATCTGTACCAGCACACTGTAACTATCTATACCAGCACACTGTGACTATCTGTACCAGCACACTGTGACTATCTGTACAAGCCCAATGTGACCATGTGTACCAGCACACGGTAACTATCTGTACCAGCAAACTGTGTCTATCTGTAACAGCACACTGTGGCTATCTGTACCAGCTCACTGTGACTATCCGTACCAGCAGTCTGTGACCATCTGAACAAGCACACTGTGACCATCTGTACTAGCACACTGTGACTATATGAACCAGCACACTGTGAATATCAGTACCAACACACTGTGACTATCTGTACCAGCACACTGTGACTACCTGTACCCGCACAGTGTGACTATCTGTACCAGCACACTGTGTCTATCTGTACCAGCACACTGTGACTACCTGTACCTGGACAATGTGTCTATCGCTACCAGCACACTGTGACTATCTGTACCAGCACACTGTGACTATCTGTACCAACACACTGTGACTATGTGTACCAGCACACTGTCACTATCTGTACCAGCGCACAGTGTCTATCTGTACCAGCAAATGTGACTATCTGTACCAACACACTGTGCCCATCTATACCTGCACACTGTGTCCATCTGTACCAGCACACTGCGTCCATCTGTACCAGCACACTGTGACCATCTGTAACAGCACAGTGTGACTATCTGTACCAGCACACTGTGACTATCTGTACCAGCACACTGTGACTATCTGTACCAGCACACTGTGACTATCTGTACCAGCACACTGTGACTATCTGTACCAGCACACTGTGTCTATCTGTACCAGCACACTGTGACTATCTGTACCAGTACACTGTGACTATCTGCACCAGCAAACTGTGTCTATCTGTACCAGCACACTGTGACTATCTGTACCAGCACACTGTGACTATCTGTACCAGCAAACTGTGTCTATCTGTACCAGCACACAATGACTGTCTGTACCAGCACTCAGGGACTATTTGTAACAGAACACTGTGACTATCTGTACCAGCACAATGTGACCATCTGTACCAGCACACCGTAACTATCTGTACCAGCACACTGTGTCTATCTGTACCAGAACACTGTGACTATCTTTACCAGCCCAATGTGACCATGTGTACCAGCACACGGTAACTATCTGTACCAGCAAACTGTGTCTATCTGTAACAGCACACTGTGGCTATCTGTACCAGCTCACTGTGACTATCTGTACCAGCACACTGTGACCATCTGAACCAGCACACTTTGACCATCTGTACAAGCACACTGTGACTATCTGAACCAGCACATTGTGAATATCAGTACCAACACACTGTGACTATCTGTACCAGCATACTGTGACTACCTGTATACGCACACTGTGACTATCTGTACCAGCACACTGTGTCTATCTGTAGCAGCACACTGTGATTATCTGTACCAGGACAATGTGTCTATCGGTACCAGCACACTGTGACTATCTGTACCATCACACTGTGACTGTCTGTACCAGCACACTGTGTCTATCTGTACCAGCACACTGTGTCTATCTGTACCAGCACACTGTGTCCATCTGAACCAGCACACTGTGACCAACTGTAACAGCACAGTGTGACTATCTGTACCATCACACTGTGACTATCTGTACCTGCACACTGAGACTATCTGTACGAGCACACTGTGACTATCTGTACCAGCACACTGTGACTATCTGTACCAGCGCACTGTGTCTATCTGTACCAGCAAATGTGACTATCTGCACCAGCACACGGTGACTCTCTGTACCAGCACACTGTGTCTATCTGTCCCAGCACACTATGACTATCTGTACCAGCACACTGTGACTATCAGTACCAGCACACTGTGACAATCTGTACCAGCACACTGTGACTATCAGTACCAGCACACTGTGACTATCTGTACCAGCACACTGTGAATATCTGTGCCAGCTCACTGTGACTATCTGTTCCAGCACACTGTTACTATCTGTACCAGCACACAGTGACTACCTGTACCCGCACACTGTGACTATCTTTACCAGCACACTGTGTCTATCTGTACCAGCACACTGTCACTACCTGTACCTGGACAATGTGTCTATCGCTACCAGCACACTGTGACTATCTGTACCAGCACACTGTGACTGTCTGTACCAGCACACTGTGTCAACCTGTACCAGCACACTGTGTCTATCTGTACCAGCACACTGTGTCCATCTGTACCAGCACACTGTGACCATCTGTAACAGCACAGTGTGACTATCTGTACCAGCAAACTGTAACTATCTGTACCAGCACACTGTGACTATCTGTACCAATACACTGTGACCATCTGTACGAGCGTACTGTGTCTATCTGTACCAGCAAATGTGACTATCTGTACCAGCGCACTGTGACTCTCTGTACCAGCACACTGTGTCTATTTGTCCCAGCACACTATGACTATCTGTACCAGCACACTGTGACTATCAGCACCAGCACACTGTGACAATCTGTACCAGCACACTGTGACTATCAGTACCAGCACACTGTGACTATCTGTACCAGCACACTGTGAATATCTGTGCCAGCTCACTGTGACTATCTGTTCCAGCACACTGTGACTATCTGTACCAGCACACTGTGACTATCTGTAACAGCACACTCTGACTATCTGTACAAGCACACTTTGTCCATCTGTACCAGCTCACTGTGACTATCTGTACCAGCACACTATGTCTATCTGTACCAGCACACTGTGTCCTTCTGTACCAGCACACTGTGACCATCTGTAATAGCACAGTGTGACTATCTGTACCAGCACACTGTGACAATATGTACCAGCACACTGTAACTATCTGTACCAGCACACTGTGACTATCTGTACCAGCGCACTGTGCCCATCTGTACCTGCACACTGTGACTATCTGAACCCGCACACTGTCATATCTTTAACAGCACACTATGACTATCTGTACCAGCACACTGTGACTATCTGTACCAGCACACTGTGTCTATCTGTACCAGCACACTGTGACTATCTGTACCAGCACACTGTGACTATCTGCACCAGCAAACTGTGTCTATCTGTACCAGCACACTGTTACTATCTGTACCAGCACACTGTGACTATCTGTACCAGCAAACTGTGTCTATCTGTACCAGCACACATTGAGTGTCTGTACCTGCACACAGTGACTATTTGTACCAGAAAACTGTGACTATCTGTACCAGCACAATGTGACCATCTGTACCAGCACACTGTAAGTATCTGTACCAGCCCAATGTGACCATCTGTACCAGCACACGGTAACTATCTGTACCAGCAAATTGTGTCTATCTGTACCAGCACACTGTGGCTATCTGAACCAGCTCACTGTGACTATCTGTACCAGCACACTGTGACTATCTTACCAGCACACTGTGACCATCGGAACCAGCACACTGTGACCATCTGTACAAGCACACTGTGACTATCTGAACCAGCACACTGTGAATATCAGTACCAACACACTGTGACTATCTGTACCAGCACACTGTGACTATCTGTACCCGCACACTGTGACTATATGTACCAGCACACTGTGTCAATCTGTACCAGCACACTGTGACTATCTGTACCAGGACAACGTGTCTATCGGTACCAGCACACTGTGACTATCTGTACCAGCACACTGTGAATATCTGTGCCAGCACTCTGTGACCATCTGTACCAGCACACTGTGACTATCTGTACCAGCACATTGTGACTATCTGTACCAGCACACTGCGATCATCTGTACCAGCACACTGTGACTATCTGTACCAGCACACTGTGACCATCTGTACCAGCACACTGTGACTATCTGTACCGTCACACTGTGACTATCTGTACCAGCCCACCTTGCCCATATGTACCAGCTTACCGCGACCATCTCAACCAGCACACTGTGACTATCTGTACCAGCCCACCTTGCCCATATGTACCAGCTTACTGTGACCATCTGTACCAGCACACTGTGTCTATCTGTACCAGCACACTGTGACTATCTGTACCAGCACGCTGTGACTTTCTGTACCAGCAGACTGTGTCTATCTGTTCCTGCACACTGTGACTATCTGTACCAGCACAATGTGACTATCAGTACCAGCACACTGTGACCATCTCTACCAGCACACGATGACTATCTGTACCAGCACACTGTGTCTATCTGTACCAGCACACTGTGTCCATCTGTACCAGCACACTGTGAACATCTGTACCAGCACACTGTGACCATCTGTAGCAGCACACTGTGTCTATCTGTACCAGCACACTGTGTCTATCTGCACCAGCACACTGTGACTATATGTACCAGCATACTGTGACTATCTGTATCAGCACACTGTGACTATCCGTACCAGCACACTGTGACTATCTGAACCAGCACACTGTGATTATCAGTACCAGCACACTGTGACTATCTGCACCAGCACACTGTGACTATCTGTGCAAGCTCACTGTGACTATCTGTACCAGCACACTGTGACTACCTGTACTTGCACACTGTGTCTATCTGTACCTGCACACTGTGACTATCTGTACCAGGACAATGTGTCTATCTGTACCAGCACACTGTGTCCATCTTTGCCAGCACACTGTGACTATCTGTACCAGCGCACTGTGACTATCTGTACCAGCACACTCTGACTATCTGTACCAGCACACTCTGACTATCTGTAACAGCACAGTGTAACTATCTGTACCAGCACACTGTGACTATCTGTACCAGCACACTGTGACGATCTGTACCAGCACACTGTGACTATCTGTACCAGCGCACAGTGTCTATCTGTACCAGCAAGTGTGACTATCTGTACCAGCACATTGTGACCATCTGTACATGCACACTGTGACTATCTGAACCAGCACACTGTGACTATCTGTACCAGCACACTGTGACTATCTGTACCAGCACACTGTGTCTATTTGTACCAGCACACTGTGACTATCTGTACCAGCACACTGTGACTATCTGCACCAGCAAACTGTGCCTATCTGTACCAGCACACTGTGACTATCTGTACCAGCAAACTGTGACTATCTGTACCAGTAAACTCTGTCTATCTGTACCAGCACACAGTGACTGTCTGTACCAGCACACAGTGACTATTTGAACCAGTACACTGTGACTATCTGTACCAGCACAATGTGACCATCTGTACCAGCACACTGTAACTATCTGTACCAGCAAACTGTGACTATCTGTACCAGCACACTGTGACTATCAGTACCAGCACACTGTGACAATCTGTACCAGCACACTGTGACTATCAGTACCAGCACACTGTGACTATCTGTACCAGCACACTGTGAATATCTGTGCCAGCTCACTGTGACTATCTGTTCCAGCACACTGTGACTATCTGTACCAGCACACTGTGACTACCTGTACCCGCACACTGTGACTATCTGTACCAGCACACTGTCACTACCTGTACCTGGACAATGTGTCTATCGCTACCAGCACACTGTGACTATCCGTACCAGCACACTGTGACTGTCTGTACCAGCACACTGTGTCAACCTGTACCAGCACACTGTGTCTATCTGTACCAGCACACTGTGTGCATCTGTACCAGCACACTGTGGCCATCTGTAGCAGCACACTGTGTCTATCTGTACCAGCACACTGTGTCTATCTGCACCAGCACACTGTGACTATATGTACCAGCATACTGTGACTATCTGTATCAGCACACTGTGACTATCCGTACCAGCACACTGTGACTATCTGAACCAGCACACTGTGATTATCAGTACCAGCACACTGTGACTATCTGCACCAGCACACTGTGACTATCTGTGCCAGCTCACTGTGACTATCTGAACCAGCACACTGTGATTATCAGTACCTGCACACTGTGACTATCTGCACGAGCGTACTGTGTCTATCTGTACCAGCAAATGTGACTATCTGTACCAGCGCACTGTGACTCTCTGTACCAGCACACTGTGTCTATTTGTCCCAGCACACTATGACTATCTGTACCAGCACACTGTGACTATCAGCACCAGCACACTGTGACAATCTGTACCAGCACACTGTGACTATCAGTACCAGCACACTGTGACTATCTGTACCAGCACACTGTGAATATCTGTGCCAGCTCACTGTGACTATCTGTTCCAGCAATCTGTGACTATCTGTACCAGCACACTCTGACTATCTGTACCAGCACACTCTGACTATCTGTACAAGCACACTTTGTCCATCTGTACCAGCACACTGTGACTATCTGTACCAGCACACTGTGTCTATCTGTACCAGCACACTGTGTCCTTCTGTACCAGCACACTGTGACCATCTCTAATAGCACAGTGTGACTATCTGTACCAGCACACTGT
The DNA here is from genome assembly GCF_964194155.1 of Cetorhinus maximus. Taxonomy (NCBI): domain Eukaryota; kingdom Metazoa; phylum Chordata; class Chondrichthyes; order Lamniformes; family Cetorhinidae; genus Cetorhinus; species Cetorhinus maximus. Next base: position 28,771 of record NW_027596652.1, read on the forward strand.
GACAATATGTACCAGCACACTATAACTATCTGTACCAGCACACTGTGACTATCTGTACCAGCGCACTGTGTCTATCTGTACCAGCAAATGTGACTATCTGTACCAGCACACTGTGCCCATCTGTACCTGAACACTGTGACTATCTGAACCCGCTCACTGTCATATCTTTAACAGCACGCTATGACTATCTGTACCAGCACACTGTGACTATCTGTACCAGCACACTGTGTCTATCTGTACCAGCACACTGTGACTATCTTTACCAGCACACTGTGACTATCTGCACCTGCAAACTGTGTCTATCTGTACCAGCACACTGTTACTATCTGTACCAGCACACTGTGACTATCTGTACCAGCAAACTGTGTCTATCTGTACCAGCACACATTGAGTGTCTGTACCTGCACACAGTGACTATTTGTACCAGAAAACTGTGACTATCTGTACCAGCACAATGTGACCATCTGTACCAGCACACTGTAAGTATCTGTACCAGCCCAATGTGACCATCTGTACCAGCACACGGTAACTATCTGTACCAGCAAATTGTGTCTATCTGTACCAGCACACTGTGGCTATCTGAACCAGCTCACTGTGACTATCTGTACCAGCACACTGTGACGATCTGTACCAGCACACTGTGACTATCTGTACCAGCGCACAGTGTCTATCTGTACAAGCAAGTGTGACTATCTGTACCAGCACATTGTGCCCATCTGTACCTGCACACTGTGACTATCTGAACCAGCACACTGTGACTATCTGTACCAGCACACTGTAACTATCTGTACCAGCACACTGTGTCTATTTGTACCAGCACACTGTGACTATCTGTACCAGCACACTGTGACTATCTGCACCAGCAAACTGTGTCTATCTGTACCAGCACACTGTGACTATCTGTACCAGCAAACTGTGACTATCTGTACCAGTAAACTGTGTCTATCTGTACCAGCACACAGTGACTGTCTGTACCAGCACACAGTGACTATTTGAACCAGTACACTGTGACTATCTGTACCAGCACAATGTGACCATCTGTACCAGCACACTGTAACTATCTGTACCAGCAAACTGTGACTATCTGTACCAGCACACTGTGACTATCAGTACCAGCACACTGTGACAATCTGTACCAGCACACTGTGACTATCAGTACCAGCACACTGTGACTATCTGTACCAGCACACTGTGAATATCTGTGCCAGCTCACTGTGACTATCTGTTCCAGCACACTGTGACTATCTGTACCAGCACACTGTGACTACCTGTACCCGCACACAGTGACTATCTGTACCAGCACACTGTCACTACCTGTACCTGGACAATGTGTCTATCGCTACCAGCACACTGTGACTATCCGTACCAGCACACTGTGACTGTCTGTACCAGCACACTGTGTCAACCTGTAACAGCACACTGTGTCTATCTGTACCAGCACACTGTGTGCATCTGTACCAGCACACTGTGACCATCTGTAACAGCACAGTGTGACTATCTGTACCAGCAAACTGTGACTATCTGTACCAGCACACTGTGACTATCTGTACCAATACACTGTGACTATCTGTACGAGCGGACTGTGTCTATCTGTAACAGCAAATGTGACTTTCTGTACCAGCGCACTGTGACTCTCTGTACCAGCACACTGTGTCTATTTGTCCCAGCACACTATGACTATCTGTACCAGCACACTGTGACTATCAGCACCAGCACACTGTGACAATCTGTACCAGCACACTGTGACTATCAGTACCAGCACACTGTGATTATCTGTACCAGCACACTGTGAATATCTGTGTCAGCTCACTGTGACTATCTGTTCCAGCACACTGTGACTATCTGTACCAGCACACTGTGACTATCTGTACCAGCACACTCTGACTATCTGTACAAGCACACTTTGTCCATCTGTACCAGCACACTGTGACTATCTGTACCAGCACACTGTGTCTATCTGTACCAGCACACTGTGTCCTTCTGTACCAGCACACTGTGACCATCTGTAATAGCACAGTGTGACTATCTGTACCAGCACACTGTGACAATATGTACCAACACACTGTAAGTATCTGTACCAGCACACTGTGACTATCTGTACCAGCGCACTGTGTGTATCTGTACCAGCAAATGTGACTATCTGTACCAGCACACTGTGCCCATCTGTACCTGCACACTGTGACTATCTGAACCCGCACACTGTGATATCTGTACCAGCACACTATGACTATCTGTACCAGCACACTGTGACTATCTGTACCAGCACACTGTGTCTATCTGTACCAGCACACTGTGACTATCTGTACCAGCACACTGTGACTATCTGCACCAGCAAACTGTGTCTATCTGTACCAGCACACTGTGACTATCTGTACCAGCACACTGTGACTATCTGTACCAGCACACTGTGACTATCTGTACCAGCACACTGTGACTATCTGTACCAGCACACTGTGTCTATCTGTACCTGCACACTGTGACTATCTGCTCCAGCAAACTGTGTCTATCTGTACCAGCACACTGTGACTATCTGTACCAGCACACTGTGACTATCTGTACCAGCAAACTGTGACTATCTGTACCAGCACACTGTGACTATCTGTACCAGCACACTGTCACTATCTGTACCAGCAAACTGTGTCTATCTGTACCAGCACACAATGACTGTCTGTACCAGCACACAGGGACTATTTGTAACAGAACACTGTGACTATCTGTACCAGCACAATGTGACCATCTGTACCAGCACACCGTAACTATCTGTACCAGCACACTGTGTCTATCTGTAACAGCACACTGTGACTATCTGTACCAGCCCAATGTGACCATGTGTACCAGCACACGGTAACTATCTGTACCAGCAAACTGTGTCTATCTGTAACAGCACACTGTGGCTATCGGTACCAGCTAACTTTGACTATCTGTACCAGCACACTGTAACCATCTGAACCAGCACACTTTGACCATCTGTACAAGCACACTGTGACTATCTGAACCAGCATATTGTGAATATCAGTACCAACACACTGTGACTATCTGTACCAGCACACTGTGACTACCTGTATACGCACACTGTGACTATCTGTACCAGCACACTGTGTCTATCTGTAGCAGCACACTGTGATTATCTGTACCAGGACAATGTGCCTATCGGTACCAGCACACTGTGACTATCTGTACCATCACACTGTGACTGTCTGTACCATCACACTGTGTCTATCTGTACCAGCATACTGTGTCTATCTGTACCAGCACACTGTGTCCATCTGTACCAGCACACTGTGACCAACTGTAACAGCACAGTCTGAGTATCTGTACCATCACACTGCGACTATCTGTACCTGCACAATGAGACAATCTGTACGAGCACACTGTGACTATCTGTACCAGCACACTGTGACTATCTGTACCAGCGCACTGTGTCTATCTGTACCAGCAAATGTGACTATCTGTACCAGCACACTGTGACTCTCTGTACCAGCACACTGTGTCTATCTGTCCCAGCACACTATGACTATCTGTACCAGCACACTGTGACTATCAGTACCAGCACACTGTGACAATCTCTACCAGCACACTGTGACTATCAGTACCAGCACACTGTGACTATCTGTACCAGCACACTGTGAATATCTGTGCCAGCTCACTGTGACTATCTGTTCCAGCACACTGTGACTATCTGTACCAGCACACTGTGACTACCTGTACCCGCACACTGTGACTATCTGTACCAGCACACTGTGTCTATCTGTACCAGCACACTGTCACTACCTGTACCTGGACAATGTGTCTATCGCTACCAGCGCACTGTGACTATCTGTACCAGCACACTGTGACTGTCTGTACCAGCACACTGTGTCAACCTGTACCAGCACACTGTGTCTATCTGTACCAGCACACTGTGTCCATCTGTACCAGCACACTGTGAGCATCCGTAACAGCACTGTGTGACTATCTGTACCAGCAAACTGTGACTATCTGTACCAGCACACTGTGACTATCTCTACCAATACACTGTGACTATCTGTACGAGCGTATTGTGTCTATCTGTACCAGCAAATGTGACTATCTGTAACAGCGCACTGTGACTCTCTGTACCAGCACACTGTGTCTATTTGTCCCAGCACACTATGACTATCTGTACCAGCACACTGTGACTATCAGCACCAGCACACTGTGACAATCTGTACCAGCACACTGTGACTATCAGTACCAGCACACTGTGACTATCTGTATCAGCACACTGTGAATATCTGTGCCAGCTCACTGTGACTATCTGTTCCAGCACACTGTGACTATCTGTACCAGCACACTGTGACTATCTGTACCAGCACACTCTGACTATCTGTACAAGCACACTTTGTCCATCTGTACCAGCACACTGTGACTATCTGTACCAGCACACTGTGTCTATCAGTACCATCACACTGTGTCCTTCTGTACCAGCACACTGTGACCATCTGTAATAGCACAGTATGACTATCTGTACCAGCACACTGTGACAATATGTACCAGCACACTGTAACTATCTGTACCAGCACACTGTGACTATCTGTACCAGCGCACTGTGTCTATCTGTACCAGCAAATGTGACTATCTGTACCAGCACACTGTGCCCATCTGTACCTGCACACTGTGACTATCTGAACCCGCACACAGTCATATCTGTACCAGCACACTATGACTATCTGTACCAGCACACTGTGACTATCTGTACCAGCACACTGTGACTATCTGTACCTGCACACTGTGACTATCTGTACCAGCGCACTGTGTCTATCTGTACCAGCAAATGTGACTATCTGTACCAGCACACTGTGCCCATCTGTACCTGCACACGGTGACTATCTGAACCATCACACTGTGACTATCTGTACCAGCAGACTATGACTATCTGTACCAGCACACTGTGACTATCTGTACCAGCACACTGTGTCTATCTGTACCAGCACACTGTGACTATCTGTACCAGCTCACTCTGACTATCTGCACCAGCAAACTGTGTCTATCTGTACCAGCACACTGTGACTATCTGTACCAGCACACTGTGACTATCTGTACCAGCAAACCGTGTCTATCTGTACCAGCACACATTGACTGTTTGTACCTGCACACAGTGACTATTTGTACCAGAAAACTGGGACTGTCTGTACCAGCACACTGTGTCTATCTGTACCAGCACACTGTGTCTATCTGTACCATCACACTGTGTCCATCTGCACCAGCACACTGTGACCAACTGTAACAGCACAGTCTGACTATCTGTACCATCACACTGTGACTATCTGTACCTGCACACTGAGACTATCTGTACGAGCACACTGTGACTATCTGTACCAGCAAACTGTGACTATCTGTACCAGCGCACTGTGTCTATCTGTACCAGCAAATGTGACTATCTGTACCAGCACACTGTGACACTCTGTACCAGCACACTGTGTCTATCTGTCCCAGCACGCTAAGACTATCTGTACCAGCACACTGTGACTATCAGTACCAGCACACTGTGACAATCTCTACCAGAACACTGTGACTATCTGCACCAGCAAACTGTGACTATCAGTACCAGCACACTGTGACAATCTGTACCAGCACACTGTGAATATCTGTGCCAGCTCACTGTGACTATCTGTTCCAGCACACTGTGACTATCTGTACCAGCACACTGTGACTACCTGTACCCGCACACTGTGACTATCTGTACCAGCATACTGTGTCTATCTGTACCAGCACACTGTCACTACCTGTACCTGGACAATGTGTCTATCGCTACCAGCACACTGTGACTATCTGTACCAGCACACTGTGACTGTCTGTACCAGCACATTGTGTCAACCTGTACCAGCACACTGTGTCTATCTGTACCAGCACACTGTGTCCATCTGTACCAGCACACTGTGACCATCTGTAACAGCACTGTGTGACTATCTGAACCAGCAAACTGTGACTATCTGTACCAGCACACTGTGACTATCTGTACCACTACACTGTGACTATCTGTACGAGCGTATTGTGTCTATCTGTACCAGCAAATGTGACTATCTGTACCAGCAAATGTGACTATCTGTACCAGCGCACTGTGACTCTCTGTACCAGCACACTGTGTCTATTTGTCCCTGCACACTATGACTATCTGTACCAGCACACTGTGACTATCAGCACCAGCACACTGTGACTATCTGAATCAGCACACTGTGAATATCTTTGCCAGCTCACTGTGACTATCTGTTCCAGCACACTGTGACTATCTGTACCAGCACACTGTGACTATCTGTACCAGCACACTCTGACTATCTGTACAAGCACACTTTGTCCATCTGTACCAGCACACTGTGACTATCTGCACCAGCACACTGTGTCTATCAGTACCAGCAAACTGTGTCCTTCTGTACCAGCACACTGTGACCATCTGTAATAGCACAGTGTGACTATCTGTACCAGCACACTGTGACAATATGTACCAGCACACTGTAACTATCTGTACCAGCACACTGTGACTATCTGTACCAGCGCACTGTGTCTATCTGTACCAGCAAATGTGACTATCTGTACCAGCACACTGTGCCCATCTGTACCTGCACACTGTGACTATCTGAACCCGCACACAGTCATATCTGTACCAGCACACTATGACTATCTGTACCAGCACACTGTGACTATCTGTACCAGCGCACTGTGACTATCTGTACCTGCACACTGTGACTATCTGTACCAGCGCACTGTGTCTATCTGTACCAGCAAATGTGACTATCTGTACCAGCACACTGTGCCCATCTGTACCTGCACACCGTGACTATCTGAACCATCACACTGTGACTGTCTGTACCAGCACACTATGACTATCTGTACCAGCACACTGTGACTATCTGTACCAGCACACTGTGTCTATCTGTACCAGCACACTGTGACTATCTGTACCAGCTCACTGTGACTATCTGCACCAGCAAACTGTGTCTATCTGTACCAGCACACTGTGACTATCTGTACCAGCACACTGTGACTATCTGTACCAGCAAACCGTGTCTATCTGTACCAGCACACATTGACTGTTTGTACCTGCACACAGTGACTATTTGTACCAGAAAACTGTGACTATCTGTACCAGCACAATGTGACCATCTGTGCCAGCACACGGTAACAATCTGTACCAGCAAATTGTGTCTATCTGTACCAGCACACTGTGGCTATCTGTACCAGCTCACTGTGACTATCTGTACCAGCACACTGTGACTATCTTACCAGCACACTGTGACCATCTGAACCAGCACACTGTGACCATCTGTAGAAGCACACTGTGACTATCTGAACCAGCACACTGTGAATATCAGTACCAACAAACTGTGACTATCTGTACCAGCACACTGTGACTATCTGTACCCGCACACTGTGGCTATCTGTACCAGCACACTGTGTCAATCTGTACCAGCACACTGTGACTATCTGTACCAGCACACTGTGACTATCTGTACCAGCACACTGTGCCCATCTGTACCTGCACACTATGGCTATCTGAACCAGCACACTGTGACTATCTGTACCAGCACACTCTGTCTATCTGTACCAGCACACAGTGACTGTCTGTATAAGCACACAGTGACTATTTGTACCAGAACACTGTGACTATCTGTACCAGCACAATGTGACCATCTGTACCAGCACACTGTGACTATCTGTACCAGCACACAGTGACTATCTGTACCAGCACACTGTGACTATCTGTACCAGACCAATGTGACCATCTGTACCAGCACACGGTAACTCTCTGTACCAGCAAACTGTGTCTATCTCTACCAGCAGACTTTGGCTATCTGTACCAGCACACTGTGACTATCTGTACCAGCACACTGTGACTATCTGTACCAGCACACTGTGACCATCTGAACCAGCACACTGTGACTATCTGTACCAGCACACTGTGACTATCTGTACCAGCACACTGCGATCATCTGTACCAGCACACTGTGACTATCTGTACCAGCACACTGTGACCATCTGTACCAGCACACTGTGCCTATCTGTACCGTCACACTGTGACTATCTGTACCAGCCCACCTTGCCCATATGTACCAGCTTACCGCAACCATCTGAACCAGCACACTGTGACTATCTGTACCAGCCCACCTTGCCCATATGTACCAGCTTACTGTGACCATCTGTACCAGCACACTGTGTCTATCTGTACCAGCACACTGTGACTATCCGTACCAGCACGCTGTGACTTTCTGTACCAGCAGACTGTGTCTATCTGTTCCTGCACACTGTGTCTATCTGTACCAGCACAATGTGACTATCAGTACCAGCACACTGTGACCATCTGTTCCAGCACACGTTGACTATCTCTGCCTGCACACTGTGTCTATCTGTACCAGCACACTGTATCCATCTGTACCAGCACACTGTGAACATCTGTACCAGCACACTGTGTCTATCTGTACCAGCACACTGTGTCTATCTGTACAAGCACACTGTGTCTATCTGTACCAGCACACTGTGACTATCCGTACCCGCAAATTGTGACTATCTGTATCAGCACACTGTGACTATCCGTACCAGCACACTGTGACTATCTGAACCAGCACACTTTCATTATCAGTATCAGCACACTGTGACTATCTGTACCAGCACACTGTGACTATCTGTGCCAGCTCACTGTGACTATCTGTTCCCGCACGCTGTGACTATCTGTACCAGCACACTCTGACTATCTGAACCAGCACACTGTTACCATCTGTACCAGCACACTGTGACTATCTTAACCAGCACCCTGTGACTATCTGTACCATCACACTGCGACTATCTGTACCAGCACACTGTGACCATCTGTACCAGCACACTGTGACATTCTGTACCAGCACATTGTGACTATCTGTACCAGCGCACTGTGTCCATCTGTACCAGCACACTGTGAATATCTGTACCAGCACACTCTGACTATCAGTACCAGCACACTGTGACAATCTGTACCAGCACACTGTGACTATCAGTACCAGCACACTGTGTCTATCTGTACCAGCAGACTGTGAATATCTGTGCCAGCTCACTGTGAATATCTGTTCCAGCACACTGTGACTGCCTGTACCTGCACACTGTGACTATCTGTACCAGCACACTGTGACTATCTGTACCAGCACACTGTGCCTATCTGTACCAGCACACTGTGACTATCTGTTCCAGCACACTGTGTCTATCTGTACCAGCACACTGTGCCTATCTGTCCCAGCACACTGTGACCATCTGTAACAGCACAGTGTGTCTATCTGTACCAGCACACTGTGACAATCTGTACCAGCACATTGTGACTATCTGTACCAGCACACTGTGACTATCTGTACCAGCACACTGTGACTATCTGTACCAGCTCACTGTGTCTATCTGTACCAGCAAATGTGACTATCTGTACCAGCACACTGTGCCAATCTCTACCTGCACACTGTGACTATCTGAACCAGCACACTGTTACTATCTGTACCAGCACACTGTGACTATCTGTACCAGCACACTGTGCCCATCTGTACCTGCACACTATGGCTATCTGAACCAGCACACTGTGACTATCTGTACCAGCACACTCTGTCTATCTGTACCAGCACACAGTGACTCTCTGTATAAGCACACAGTGACTATTTGTACCAGAAAACTGTGACTATCTGTACCAGCACAATGTGACCATCTGTACCAGCACACTTTGACTATCTGTACCAGCACACAGTGACTATCTGTACCTGCACACTGTGACTATCTGTACGAGACCAATGTGACCATCTGTACCAGCACACGGTAACTCTCTGTACCAGCAAACTGTGTCTATCTCTACCAGCAGACTTTGGCTATCTGTACCAGCACACTCTGACTATCTGTACCAGCACACTGCGACTATCTGTACCAGCACACTGTGACCATCTGAACCAGCACACTGTGACTATCTGTACCAGCACACTGTGACTATCTGTACCAGCACACTGTGACCATCTGTACCAGCACACTTTGTCTATCTGTACCAGCACACTGTGACTATCTGTACCAGCACATTGTGACTATCTGTACCAGCACACTGCGACCATCTGTACCAGCACACTGTGACTATCTGTACCAGCACACTGTGACCATCTGTACCAGCACACTGTGACTATCTGTAACAGCACGCTGTGACTATCTGTACCAGCACACTGCGACCATCTGTACCAGCACACTGTGACTATCTGTACCAGCCCACCTTGCCCATATGTACCAGCTTACTGTGACCATCTGTACAAGCACACTGTGTCTATCTGTACCAGCACACTGTAACTATCTGTACCAGCACGCTGTGATTTTCTGTAACAGCAGACTGTGTCTATCTGTACCAGCACACTGTGTCTATCTGTACCAGCACAAGGTGACCATCAGTACCAGCACACTGTGACCATCTGTATCAGCACACGGTGACTATCTCTACCAGCACACTGTGCCAATCTGTACCAGCACACTGTGTCCATCTGTACCAGCACACTGTGAACATCTGTACCAGCACACTGTGACCATCTCTACCAGCACACTGTGTCTATCTGTACCAGCACACTGTGTCTATCTGTACAATCACACTGTGTCTATCTGTACAAGCACACTGTGTCTATCTGTAACAGCACACTGTGACTATCTGTACCAGCACACTGTGACTATCTGTATCAGCACACTGTTACTATCCGTACCAGCACACTGTGACTATCTGAACCAGCACACTGTGATTATCAGTACCAGCACAATGTGACTATCTGTACCAGCACACTGTGACTATCTATGCCAGATCACTGTGACTATCTGTTCCCACACACTGTGACTATCTGTACCAGCACACTGTGACTATCTGTACCAGCACACTGTGACTATCTGTACCAGCACACTGTGTCTATTTGTACCAGCACACTGTGACTATCTATACCAGCACACTGTGACTATCTGCACCAGCAAACTGTGTCTATCTTTACCAGCACACTGCGACTATCTGTACCAGCACACTGTGACTATCTGTACCAGTAAACTGTGTCTATCTGTACCAGCACACAGTGACTGTCTGTATCAGCACACAGTGACTATTTGAACCAGTACACTGTGACTATCTGTACCAGCACAATGTGACCATCTGTACCAGCACACTGTAACTATCTGTACCAGCACACTGGGACTATCTGTACCAGCACACTGTGACTATCTGTACAAGCCCAATGTGACCATGTGTACCAGCACATGGTAACTATCTGTACCAGCAAACTGTGTCTATCTGTAACAGCACACTGTGGCTATCTGTACCAGCTCACTGTGACTATCTGTACCAGCAGTCTGTGACCATCTGAACATGCACATTGTGACCAGCTGTACTAGCACACTGTGACTATATGAACCAGCACACTGTGAATATCAGTACCAACACACTGTGACTATCTGTACCAGCACTCTGTGACTACCTGTACCCGCACACTGTGACTATCTGTACCAGCACACTCTGTCTATCTGTACCAGCACACTGTCACTACCTGTACCTGGACAATGTGTCTATCGCTACCAGCACACTGCGACTATCTGTACCAGTACACTGTGACTGTCTGTACCAGCACACTGTGTCAACCTGTACCAGCACACTGTGTCTATCTGTACCAGCACACTGTGTCCATCTGTACCAGCACACTGTGACCATCTGTAACAGCACAGTGTGACTATCTGTACCAGCAAACTGTGACTATCTGTACCAGCACACTGTGACTATCTGTACCAATACACTGTGACTATCTGTACGAGCGTACTGTGTCTATCTGTGCCAGCAAATGTGACTTTCTGTACCAGCGCACTGTGACTCTCTGTACCAGCACACTGTGTCTATCTGTCCCAGCACACTATGACTATCTGTACCAGCACGCTGTGACTATCAGTAGCAGCACACTGTGACAATCTGTACCAGCACACTGTGACTATCAGTACCAGAACACTGTGACTATCTGTACCAGCACACTGTGAATATCTGTGCCAGCTCACTGTGACTATCTGTTCCAGCACACTGTGACTATCTGTACCAGCACACTGTGACTATCTGTACCAGCACACTCTGACCATCTGTACAAGCACACTGTGTCTATCTATACCAGCACACTGTAACTATCTGTACCAGCACGCTGTGATTTTCTGTAACAGCAGACTGTGTCTATCTGTACCAGCACACTGTGTCTATCTGTACCAGCACAATGTGACCATCAGTCCCAGCACACTGTGACCATCTGTATCAGCACACGGTGACTATCTCTACCAGCACACTGTGCAAATATGTACCAGCACACTGTGTCCATCTGTACCAGCACACTGTGAACATCTGTACCAGCACACTGTGACCATCTGTACCAGCACACTGTGTCTATCTGTACCAGCACACTGTGTCTATCTGTACAATCACACTGTGTCTATCTGTACAAGCACACTGTGTCTATCTGTACCAGCACACTGTGACTATCTGTACCAGCACACTGTGACTATCTGTATCAGCACACTGTTACTATCCGTACCAGCACACTGTGACTATCTGAACCAGCACACTGTGATTATCAGTACCAGCACAATGTGACTATCTGTACCAGCACACTGTGACTATCTGTGCCAGATCACTGTGACTATCTGTTCCCACACACTGTGACTATCTGTACCAGCACACTGTGACTATCTGTACCAGCACACTGTGTCTATTTGTACCAGCACACTGTGACTATCTATACCAGCACACTGTGACTATCTGCACCAGCAAACTGTGTCTATCTGTACCAGCACACTGCGACTATCTGTATCAGCACACTGTGACTATCTGTACCAGTAAACTGTGTCTATCTGTACCAGCACAAAGTGACTGTCTGTACCAGCACACAGTGACTATTTGAACCAGTACACTGTGACTATCTGTACCAGCACAATGTGACCATCTGTACCAGCACACTGTAACTATCTGTACCAGCACACTGTGACTATCTGTACCAGCACACTGTGACTATCTGTACAAGCCCAATGAGACCATGTGTACCAGCACATGGTAACTATCAGTACCAGCAAACTGTGTCTATCTGTAACAGCACACTGTGGCTATCTGTACCAGCTCACTGTGACTATCTGTACCAGCACACTGTGACTATCTGTACAAGCCCAATGAGACCATGTGTACCAGCACATGGTAACTATCTGTACCAGCAAACTGTGTCTATCTGTAACAGCACACTGTGACCATCTGTACTAGCACACTGTGACTATATGAACCAGCACACTGTGAATATCAGTACCAACACACTGTGACTATCTGTACCAGCACACTGTGACTACCTGTACCCGCACACTGTGACTATCTGTACCAGCACACTCTGTCTATCTGTACCAGCACACTGTGACTACCTGTACCTGGACAATGTGTCTATCGCTACCAGCACACTGCGACTATCTGTACCAGGACACTGTGACTGTCTGTACCAGCACACTGTGTCAACCTGTACCAGCACACTGTGTCTATCTGTACCAGCACACTGTGTCCATCTGTACCAGCACACTGTGACCATCTGTAACAGCACAGTGTGAGTATCTGTACCAGCAAACTGTGACTATCTGTACCAGCACACTGTGACTATCTGTACCAATACACTGTGACTATCTGTACGAGCGTACTGTGTCTATCTGTGCCAGCAAATGTGACTATCTGTACCAGCGCACTGTGACTCTCTGTACCAGCAAACTGTGTCTATCTGTCCCAGTACACTATGACTATCTGTACCAGCACACTCTGACTATCAGTACCAGCACACTGTGACAATCTGTACCAGCACACTGTGACTATCAGTACCAGAACACTGTGACTATCTGTACCAGCACACTGTGAATATCTGTGCCAGCTCACTGTGACTATATGTTCCAGCACACTGTGACTATCTGTACCAGCACACTGTGACTATCTGTACCAGCAAACTCTGACTATCTGTTCAAGCACACTTTGTCCATCTGTACCAGCACACTGTGACTATCTGTACCAGCACACTGTGTCTATCTGTACCAGCACACTGTGTCCTTCTGTACCAGCACACTGTGACCATCTGTAATAGCACAGTGTGACTATCTGTACCAGCACACTGTGACTATCTGTACCAGCACACTGTGACTATCTGTACCTGCACACTGTGACTATCTGTACCAGCGCACTGTGTCTATCTGTACCAGCAAATGTGACTATCTGTACCAGCACACTGTGCCCATCTGTACCTGCACACTGTGACTATCTGAACCATCACACTGTGACTATCTGTACCAGCACACTATGACTATCTGTACCAACACACTGTGACTATCTGTACCAGCACACTGTGTCTATCTGTACCAGCACACTGTGACTATCTGTACCAGCTCACTGTGACTATCTGCACCAGCAAACTGTGTCTATCTGTACCAGCACACTGTGACTATCTGTACCCGCACACTGTGACTATCTGTACCAGCAAACTGTGTCTATCTGTACCAGCACACATTGACTGTTTGTACCTGCACACAGTGACTATTTGTACCAGAAAACTGTGACTATCTGTACCAGCACAATGTGACCATCTGTACCAGCACACTGTGACTATCTTAACCAGCACCCTGTGACTATCTGTACCATCACACTGCGACTATCTGTACCAGCACACTGTGACCATCTGTACCAGCACACTGTGACATTCTGTACCAGCACATTGTGACTATCTGTACCAGCGCACTGTGTCCATCTGTACCAGCACCCTGTGAATATCTGTACCAGCACACTCTGACTATCAGTACCAGCACACTGTGACAATCTGTACCAGCACACTGTGACTATCAGTACCAGCACACTGTGTCAATCTGTACCAGCAGACTGTGAATATCTGTGCCATCTCACTGTGAATATCTGTTCCAGCACACTGTGACTGCCTGTACCAGCACACTGTGACTATCTGTACCAGCACACTGTGACTATCTGTAACAGCACACTGTGCCTATCTGTACCAGCACACTGTGACTATCTGTTCCAGCACACTGTGTCTATCTGTACCAGCACACTGTGCCTATCTGTCCCAGCACACTGTGACCATCTGTAACAGCACAGTGTGTCTATCTGTACCAGCACACTGTGACTATCTGTACCAGCACACATTGACTGTTTGTACCTGCACACAGTGACTATTTGTACCAGAAAACTGTGACTATCTGTACCAGCACAATGTGACCATCTGTACCAGCACACTGTAACTATCTGTACCAGCCCAATGTGACCATCTGTACCAGCACACGGTAACAATCTGTACCAGCAAATTGTGTCTATCTGTACCAGCGCACTGTGGCTATCTGTACCAGCTCACTGTGACTATCTGTACCAGCACACTGTGACTATCTGTACCCGCACACTGTGGCTATCTGTACCAGCACACTGTGTCAATCTGTACCAGCACACTGTGACTATCTGTACCAGGACAATGTGTCTATCGGTACCAGCACACTGTGACTATCTGTACCAGCACACTGTGACTATCTGTGCCAGAACGCTGTGACCATCTGTACCAGCACACTGTGACTATCTGTACCAGCACACTGTGACTATCTGTACCAGCACACTGCGATCATCTGTACCAGCACACTGTGACTATCTGTACCAGCACACTGTGACCATCTGTACCAGCACACTGTGCCTATCTGTACCGTCACACTGTGACTATCTGTACCAGCCCACCTTGCCCATATGTACCAGCTTACCGCAACCATCTGAACCAGCACACTGTGACTATCTGTACCAGCCCACCTTGCCCATATGTACCAGCTTACTGTGACCATCTGTACCAGCACACTGTGTCTATCTGTAACAGCACACTGTGACTATCCGTACCAGCACGCTGTGACTTTCTGTACCAGCAGACTGTGTCTATCTGTTCCTGCACACTGTGTCTATCTGTACCAGCACAATGTGTCTATCAGTACCAGCACACTGTGACCATCTGTACCAGCACACGGTGACTATCTCTGACAGCACACTGTGTCTATCCGTACCAGCACATTGTGTCCATCTGTACCAGCACACTGTGAACATCTGTACCAGCACACTGTGTCTATCTGTACCAGCACACTGTGTCTATCTGTACCAGCACACTGTGTCTATCTGTACAAGCACACTGTGTCTATCTGTACCAGCACACTGTGACTATCTGTACCCGCCAATTGTGACTATCTGTATCAGCACACTGTGACTATCCGTACCAGCACACTGTGACTATCTGAACCAGCACACTGTGATTATCAGTATCAGCACACTGTGACTATCTGTACCAGCACACTGTGACTATCTGTGCCAGCTCACTGTGACTATCTGTTCCCGCACGCTGTGACTATCTGTACCAGCACACTCTGACTATCTGAACCAGCACACTGTTACCATCTGTACCAGCACACTGTGACTATCTTAACCAGCACGCTGTGACTATCTGTACCATCACACTGCGACTATCTGTACCAGCACACTGTGACCATCTGTACCAGCACACTGTGACATTCTGTACCAGCACATTGTGACTATCTGTACCAGCGCACTGTGTCCATCTGTACCAGCACACTGTGAATATCTGTGCCAGCTCACTGTGAATATCTGTTCCAGCACACTGTGACTGCCTGTACCTGCACACTGTGACTATCTGTACCAGCACACTGTGCCTATCTGTACCAGCACACTGTGACTATCTGTTCCAGCACACTGTGTCTATCTGTACCAGCACACTGTGCCTATCTGTCCCAGCACACTGTGACCATCTGTAACAGCACAGTGTGTCTATCTGTACCAGCACACTGTGACTATCTGTACCAGCACATTGTGACTATCTGTACCAGCACACTGTGACTATCTGTACCAGCACACTGTGACTATCTGTACCAGCTCACTGTGTCTATCTGTACCAGCAAATGTGACTATCTGTACCAGCACACTGTGCCAATCTCTACCTGCACACTGTGACTATCTGAACCAGCACACTGTGACTATCCGTACCAGCACACTGTGACTATCTGTACCAGCACACTGTGCCCATCTGTACCTGCACACTATGGCTATCTGAACCAGCACACTGTGACTATCTGTACCAGCACACTGTGACTATCTGTACCAGCACACTTTGACTATCTGTACCAGCACACAGTGACTATCTGTACCAGCACACTGTGACTATCTGTACCAGACCAATGTGACCATCTGTACCAGCACACGGTAACTCTCTGTACCAGCAAACTGTGTCTATCTCTACCAGCAGACTGTGGCTATCTGTACCAGCACACTGTGACTATCTGTACCAGCACACTGTGACTATCTGTACCAGCACACTGTGACCATCTGAACCAGCACACTGTGACTATCTGTACCAGCACATTGTGACTATCTGTACCAGCACACTGTGACCATCTGTACCAGCACACTTTTTCTATCTGTACCAGCACACTGTGACTATCTGTACCAGCACATTGTGACTATCTGTACCAGCACACTGCGACCATCTGTACCAGCACACTGTGACTATCTGTACCAGCACACTGTGACCATCTGTACCAGCACACTGTGACTATCTGTAACAGCACGCTGTGACTATCTGTACCAGCACACTGCGACCATCTGTACCAGCACACTGTGACTATCTGTACCAGCCCACCTTGCCCATATGTACCAGCATACTGTGACCATCTGTACAAGCACACTGTGTCTATCTGTACCAGCACACTGTAACTATCTGTACCAGCACGCTGTGATTTTCTGTAACAGCAGACTGTGTCTATCTGTACCAGCACACTGTGTCTATCTGTACCAGCACAATGTGACTATCAGTACCAGCACACTGTGACCATCTGTATCAGCACACGGTGACTATCTCTACCAGCACACTGTGCCCATCTGTACCAGCACACTGTGTCCATCTGTACCAGCACACTGTGAACATCTGTACCAGCACACTGTGACCATCTGTACCAGCACACTGTGTCTATCTGTACCAGCACACTGTGTCTATCTGTACAATCACACTGTGTCTATCTGTAGAAGCACACTATGTCTATCTGTACCAGCACACTGTGACTATCTGTACCAGCACACTGTGACTATCTGTATCAGCACACTGTTACTATCCGTACCAGCACACTGTGACTATCTGAACCAGCACACTGTGATTATCAGTACCAGCACAATGTGACTATCTGTACCAGCACACTGTGACTATCTGTGCCAGATCACTGTGACTATCTGTTCCCACACACTGTGACTATATGTACCAGCACACTGTGACTATCTGTACCAGCCCACCTTGCCCATATGTACCAGCTTACTGTGACCATCTGTACCAGCACACTATGTCTATCTGTACCAGCACACTGTGACTATCTGTACCAGCACGCTGTGACTTTCTGTACCAGCAGACTGTGTCTATCTTTTCCTGCACACTGTGTCTATCTGTACCAGCACAATGTGACTATCAGTACCAGCACACTGTGACCATCTGTACCAGCACACGGTGACTATCTCTGCCAGCACACTGTGTCTATCTCTACCAGCACACTGTGTCCATCTGTACCAGCACACTGTGAACATCTGTACTAGCACACTGTGTCTATCTGTACCAGCACACAGTGACTATCTGTACCAAAACACTGTGACTATCTGTACCAGACCAATGTGACCATCTGTACCAGCACACGGTTACTCTCTGTACCAGCAAACTGTGTCTATCTCTACCAGCAGACTGTGGCTATCTGTACCAGCACACTGTGACTATCTGTACCAGCACACTGTGACTATCTGTACCAGCACACTGTGACCATCTGAACCAGCACACTGTGACTATCTGTACCAGCACACTGTGACTATCTGTACCAGCACACTGTGACCATCTGTACCAGCACACTTTTTCTATCTGTACCAGCAAACTGTGACTATCTGTACCAGCACATTGTGACTATCTGTACCAGCACACTGCGACCATCTGTACCAGCACACTGTGACTATCTGTACCAGCACACTGTGACCATCTGTACCAGCACACTGTGACTATCTGTAACAGCACGCTGTGACTATCTGTACCAGCACACTGCGACCATCTGTACCAGCACACTGTGACTATCTGTACCAGCCCACCTTGCCCATATGTACCAGCATACTGTGACCATCTGTACAAGCACACTGTGTCTATCTGTACCAGCACACTGTAACTATCTGTACCAGCACGCTGTGATTTTCTGTAACAGCAGACTGTGTCTATCTGTACCAGCACACTGTGTCTATCTGTACCAGCACAATGTGACTATCAGTACCAGCACACTGTGACCATCTGTATCAGCACACGGTGACTATCTCTACCAGCACACTGTGCCCATCTGTACCAGCACACTGTGTCCATCTGTACCAGCACACTGTGAACATCTGTACCAGCACACTGTGACCATCTGTACCAGCACACTGTGTCTATCTGTACCAGCACACTGTGTCTATCTGTACAATCACACTGTGTCTATCTGTAGAAGCACACTGTGTCTATCTGTACCAGCACACTGTGACTATCTGTACCAGCACACTGTGACTATCTGTATCAGCACACTGTTACTATCCGTACCAGCACACTGTGACTATCTGAACCAGCACACTGTGATTATCAGTACCAGCACAATGTGACTATCTGTACCAGCACACTGTGACTATCTGTGCCAGATCACTGTGACTATCTGTTCCCACACACTGTGACTATATGTACCAGCACACTGTGACTATCTGTACCAGCCCACCTTGCCCATATGTACCAGCTTACTGTGACCATCTGTACCAGCACACTATGTCTATCTGTACCAGCACACTGTGACTATCTGTACCAGCACGCTGTGACTTTCTGTACCAGCAGACTGTGTCTATCTGTTCCTGCACACTGTGTCTATCTGTACCAGCACAATGTGACTATCAGTACCAGCACACTGTGACCATCTGTACCAGCACATGGTGACTATCTCTGCCAGCACACTGTGTCTATCTGTACCAGCACACTGTGTCCATCTGTACCAGCACACTGTGAACATCTGTACCAGCACACTGTGTCTATCTGTACCAGCACACTGTGACTATCTGTACCCGCAAATTGTGACTATCTGTATCAGCACACTGTGACTATCCGTACCAGCACACTGTGACTATCTGAACCAGCACACTGTGATTATCAGTATCAGCACACTGTGACTATCTGTACCAGCACACTGTGACTATCTGTGCCAGCTCACTGTGACTATCTGTTCCCGCACGCTGTGACTATCTGTACCAGCACACTCTGACTATCTGAACCAGCCCACTGTTACCATCTGTACCAGCACACTGTGACTATCTTAACCAGCACCCTGTGACTATCTGTACCATCATACTGCGACTATCTGTACCAGCACACTGTGACCATCTGTCCCAGCACACTGTGACATTCTGTACCAGCACATTGTGACTATCTGTACCAGCGCACTGTGTCCATCTGTACCTGCAGACTGTGAATATCTGTACCAGCACACTGTGACTATCAGTACCAGCACACTGTGACAATCTGTACCAGCACTCTGTGACTATCAGTACCAGCACACTGTGTCTATCTGTACCAGCAGACTGTGAATATCTGTGCCAGCTCACTGTGAATATCTGTTCCAGCACACTGTGACTGCCTGTACCAGCACACTGTGACTATCTGTACCAGCACACTGTGACTATCTGTACCAGCACACTGTGCCTATCTGTACCAGCACACTGTGACAATCTGTTCCAGCACACTGTGTCTATCTGTACCAGCACACTGTGCCTATCTGTCCCAGCACACTGTGACCATCTGTAACAGCACAGTGTGTCTATCTGTACCAGCACACTGTGACTATCTGTACCAGCACATTGTGACTATCTGTACCAGCACACTGTGACTATCTGTCCCAGCTCACTGTGTCTATCTGTACCAGCAAATGTGACTATCTGTACCAGCACACTGTGCCAATCTCTACCTGCACACTGTGACTATCTGAACTAGCACACTGTGACTATCTGTACCAACACACTGTGACTATCTGTACCAGCACACTGTGCCCATCTGTACCTGCACACTATGGCTATCTGAACCAGCACACTGTGACTATCTGTACCAGCACACTGTGACTATCTGTACCAGCACACTTTGACTATCTGTACCAGCACACTGTGTCTATCTGTACCAGCACACAGTGACTGTTTGTACCAGAACACTGTGACTATCTGTACCAGCACAATGTGACCATCTGTACCAGCACACTTTGACTATCTGTACCAGCAAACAGTGACTATCTGTACCAGCACACTGTGACTATCGGTACCAGACCAATGTGACCATCTGTACCAGCACAAGGTAACTCTCTGTACCAGCAAACTGTGTCTATCTCTACCAGCACACTGTGACTATCTGTACCAGCACACTGTGACTATCTGTACCAGCACACTGTGACCATCTGAACCAGCACACTGTGACTATTTGTACCAGCACACTGTGACTATCTGTACCAGCACACTGTGACCATCTGCACCAGGACACTTTGTCTATCTGTACCAGCACACTGTGACTATCTGTACCAGCACATTGTGACTATCTGTACCAGCACACTGCGACCATCTGTACCAGCACACTGTGACAATCTGTACCGGCACACTGTGACCATCTGTACCAGCACACTGTAACTATCTGTAACAGCACGCTGTGACTATCTGTACCAGCACACTGCGACCATCTGTACCAGCACACAGTGACTATCTGTACCAGCCCACCTTGCCCATATGTACCAGCTTACTGTGACCATCTGTACAAGCACACTGTGTCTATCTAAACCCGCACACTGTAACTATCTGTACCAGCACGCTGTGATTTTCTGTAACAGCAGACTGTGTCTATCTGTACCAGCACACTTTGTCTATCTGTACCAGCACAATGTGACTATCAGTACCAGCACACTGTGACCATCTGTATCAGCACACGTTGACTATCTCTACCAGCACACTGTGCCAATCTGTACCAGCACACTGTGTCCATCTGTACCAGCACACTGTGAACATCTGTACCAGCACACTGTGACCATCTGTACCAGCACACTGTGTCTATCTGTACCAGCACACTGTGTCTATCTGTACAATCACACTGTGTCTATCTGTACAAGCACACTGTGTCTATCTGTACCAGCACACTGTGACTATCTGTACCAGCACACTGTGACTATCTGTATCAGCACACTGTTACTATCCATACCAGCACACTGTGACTATCTGAACCAGCACACTGTGATTATCAGTTCCAGCACAATGTGACTATCTGTACCAGCACACTGTGACTATCTGTGCCAGATCACTGTTACTATCTGTTCCCACACACTGTGACTATCTGTACCAGCACACTGTGACTACCTGTACCAGCACATTGTGTCTATCTGTACCAGCACACTGTGACTATCTGTACCACGACAATGTGTCTGTCTATACCAGCAAACTGTGTCTATCTTTACCAGTACACTGTGACTATCTGTACCAGCACACTGTGACTATCTGTACCAGCACACTCTGACTATCTGTACCAGCACACTCTGTCTCTCTGTACCAACACACTGTGACCATTTGTAGCAGCACACTGTGATTATCTGAACCAGCACACTGTGACTATCTGTACCATCACACTGTGACTATCTGTACCAGCATACTGTGACCATCTGTACCAGCACACTGTGACATTATGTACCAGCACACTGTGACATTATGTACCAGCACATTGTGACTATCTGTACCAGCACACTGTGTCCATCTGTACCAGCACACTGTGTCTATCTGTACCAGCACACTTTGTCTATCTGTACAAGCACACTGTGTTCATCTGTACCAGCACACTGTGACTATCTGTACCAGCACACTGTGACTACCTGTACTAGCACACTGTGACTATCGGTACCAGCACACTGTGATTATCTGTACCAGCGCACTGTGTCTATCTGTACCTGCAAATGTGACTATCTGTACCAGCACACGGTAACTCTCTGTACCAGCAAACTGTGTCTATCTCTACCAGCAGACTGTGGCTATCTGTACCAGCACACTGTGACTATCTGTACCAGCACACTGTGACTATCTGTACCAGCACACTGTGACCATCTGAACCAGCACACTGTGACTATCTGTACCAGCACACTGTGTCTATCTGTACCAGCACTCTGTGACCATCTGTACCAGCACACATTGTCTATCTGTACCAGCACACTGTGACTATCTGTACCAGCACATTGTGACTATCTCTACCACCACACTGCGACCATCTGTACCAGCACACTGTGACTATCTGTACCAGCACACTGTGACCATCTGTCCCAGCACACTGTGACTATCTGTAACAGCACGCTGTGACTATCTGTACCAGCACACTGCGACCATCTGTACCAGCACACTGTGACTATCTGTACCAGCCCACCTTGCCCATATGTACCAGCTTACTGTGACCATCTGTACAAGCACACTGTGTCTATCTGTACCAGCACACTGTAACTATCTGTACCAGCACGCTGTGATTTTCTGTAACAGCATACTGTGTCTATCTGTACCAGCACACTGTGTCTATCTGTACCAGCACAATGTGACTATCAGTACCAGCACACTGTGACCATCTGTATCAGCACACGGTGACTATCTCTACCAGCACACTGTGCCAATCTGTACCAGCACACTGGGTCCATCTGTACCAGCACACTGTGAACATCTGTACCAGCACACTGTGACCATCTGTACCAGCACACTGTGTCTATCTGTACCAGCACACTGTGTCTATCTGTACAATCACACTGTGTCTATCTGTACAAGCACACTGTGTCTATCTGTACCAGCACACTGTGACTATCTGTACCAGCACACTGTGACTATCTGTATCAGCACACTGTTACTATCCGTACCAGCACACTGTGACTATCTGAACCAGCACACTGTGATTATCAGTACCAGCACAATGTGACTCTCTGTACCAGCACACTGTGACTATCTGTAGCAGATCACTGTGACTATCTGTTCCCACACACTGTGACTATCTGTACCAGCACACTGTGACTATCTGTACCAGCACACTGTGTCTATTTGTACCAGCACACTGTGACTATCTATACCAGCACACTGTGACTATCTGCACCAGCAAACTGTGTCTATCTGTACCAGCACACTGCGACTATCTGTACCAGCACACTGTGACTATCTGTACCAGTAAACTGTGTCTATCTGTACCAGCACACAGTGACTGTCTGTACCAGCACACAGTGACTATTTGAACCAGTACACTGTGACTATCTGTACCAGCACAATGTGACCATCTGTACCAGCACACTGTAACTATCTGTACCAGCACACTGTGACTATCTGTACCAGCACACTTTGACTATCTCTACAAGCCCAATGTGACCATGTGTACCAGCACATGGTAACTATGTGTACCAGCAAACTGTGTCTATCTGTAACAGCACACTGTGGCTATCTGTACCAGCTCACTGTGACTATCTGTACCAGCAGTCTGTGACCATCTGAACATGCACACTGTGACCATCTGTACTAGCACACTGTGACTATATGAACCAGCACACTGTGAATATCAGTACCAACACACTGTGACTATCTGTACCAGCACACTGTGACTACCTGTACCCGCACACTGTGACTATCTGTACCAGCACACTCTGTCTATCTGTACCAGCACACTGTGACTACCTGTACCTGGACAATGTGTCTATCGCTACCAACACACTGCGACTATCTGTACCAGTACACTGTGACTGTCTGTACCAGCACACTGTGTCAACCTGTACCAGCACACTGTGTCTATCTGTACTAGCACACTGTGTCCATCTGTACCAGCACACTGTGACCATCTGTAACAGCACAGTGTGACTATCTGTACCAGCAAACTGTGACTATCTGTACCAGCACACTGTGACTATCTGTACCAATACACTGTGACTATCTGTACGAGCGTACTGTCTCTATCTGTGCCAGCAAATGTGACCATCTGTACCAGCGCACTGTGACTCTCTGTCCCAGCACACTGTGTCTATCTGTCCCAGCACACTATGACTATCTGTACCAGCACACTGTGACTATCAGTACCAGCACACTGTGACAATCTGTACCAGCACACTGTGACTATCAGTACCAGAACACTGTGACTATCTGTACCAGCACACTGTGAATATCTGTGCCAGCTCACTGTGACTATCTGTTCCAGCACACTGTGACTATCTGTACCAGCACACTGTGACTATCTGTACCAGCACACTCTGACTGTCTGTTCAAGCAAACTTTGTCCATCTGTACCAGCACACTGTGACTATCTGTACCAGCACACTGTGTCTATCTGTACCAGCACACTGTGTCCTTCTGTACCAGCACACTGTGACCATCTGTAATAGCACAGTGTGACTATCTGTACCAGCACACTGTGACTATCTGTACCAGCACACTGTGACTATCTGTACCTGCACACTGTGACTATCTGTACCAGCGCACTGTGTCTATCTGTACCAGCAAATGTGACTATCTGTACCAGCACACTGTGCCCATCTGTACCTGCACACTCTGACTATCTGAACCATCACACTGTGACTATCTGTACCAGCACACTATGACTATCTGTACCAGCACACTGTGACTATCTGTATCAGCACACTGTGTCTATCTGTACCAGCACACTGTGACTATCTGTACCAGCTCACTGTGACTATCTGCACCAGCAAACTGTGTCTATCTGTACCAGCACACTGTGACTATCTGTACCAGCACACTGTGTCTATCTGTACCAGCAAACTGTGTCTATCTGTACCAGCACACATTGACTGTTTGTACCTGCACACAGTGACTATTTGTACCAGAAAACTGTGACTATCTGTACCAGCCCAATGTGACCATCTGTACCAGCACACGGTAACAATCTGTACCAGCAAATTGTGTCTATCTGTACCAGCACACTGTGGCTATCTGTACCAGCTCACTGTGACTATCTGTACCAGCACACTGTGACTATCTTACCAGTACACTGTGACCATCTGAACCAGCACACTGTGACCATCTGTACAAGCACACTGTGACTATCTGAACCAGCACGCTGTGAATATCAATACCAACAAACTGTGACTATCTGTACCAGCACACTGTGACTATCTGTACCCGCACACTGTGGCTATCTGTACCAGCACACTGTGTCAATCTGTACCAGCACACTGTGACTATCTGTACCAGGACAATGTGTCTATCGGTACCAGCACACTGTGACTATCTGTACCAGCACACTGTGACTATCTGTGCCAGAAAGCTGTGACCATCTGTACCAGCACACTGTGACTATCTGTACCAGCACAATGTGACTATCTGTACCAGCACACTGCGATCATCTGTACCAGCACACTGTGACTATCTGTACCAGCACACTGTGACCATCTGTACCAGCACACTGTGCCTATCTGTACCGTCACACTGTGACTATCTGTACCAGCCCACCTTGCCCATATGTACCAGCTTACCGCAACCATCTGAACCAGCACACTGTGACTATCTGTACCAGCCCACCTTGCCCATATGTACCAGCTTACTGTGACCATCTGTACCAGCACACTGTGTCTATCTGTACCAGCACACTGTGACTATCCGTACCAGCACGCTTTGACTTTCTGTACCAGCAGACTGTGTCTATCTGTTCCTACACACTGTGTCTATCTGTACCAGCACAATGTGACTATCAGTACCAGCACACTGTGACCATCTGTACCAGCACACGGTGACTATCTCTGCCAGCACACTGTGTCTATCTGTACCAGCACACTGTGTCCATCTGTACCAGCACACTGTGAACATCTGTACCAGCACACTGTGTCTATCTGTACCAGCACACTGTGTCTATCTGTACAAGAACACTGTGTCTATCTGTACCAGCACACTGTGACTATCTGTACCCGCCAATTGTGACTATCTGTATCAGCACACTGTGACTATCCGTACCAGCACACTGTGACTATCTGAACCAGCACACTGTGATTATCAGTATCAGCACACTGTGACTATCTGTACCAGCACACTGTGACTATCTGTGCCAGCTCACTGTGACTATCTGTTCCCGCACGCTGTGACTATCTGTACCAGCACACTTTGACTATCTGAACCAGCACACTGTTACCATCTGTACCAGCACACTGTGACTATCTTAACCAGCACCCTGTGACTATCTGTACCATCACACTGCGACTATCTGTACCAGCACACTGTGACCATCTGTACCAGCACACTGTGACATTCTGTACCAGCACATTGTGACTATCTGTACCAGCGCACTGTGTCCATCTGTACCAGCACACTGTGAATATCTGTACCAGCACACTGTGACTATCACTACCAGCACACTGTGACAATCTGTACCAGCACACTGTGACTATCAGTACCAGCACACTGTGTCTATCTGTACCAGCAGACTGTGAATATCTGTGCCAGCTCACTGTGAATATCTGTTCCAGCACACTGTGACTGCCTGTACCTGCACACTGTGACTATCTGTACCAGCACACTGTGACTATCTGTACCAGCACACTGTGCCTATCTGTACCAGCACACTGTGACTATCTGTTCCAGCACACTGTGTCTATCTGTACCAGCACACTGTGCCTATCTGTCCCAGCACACTGTGACCAACTGTAACAGCACAGTGTGTCTATCTGTACCAGCACACTGTGACTATCTGTACCAGCACACTGTGACTATCTGTACCAGCACACTGTGACTATCTGTACCAGCACACTGTGACTATCTGTACCAGCTCACTGTGTCTATCTGTACCAGCAAATGTGACTATCTGTACCAGCACACTGTGCCAATCTCTACCTGCACACTGTGACTATCTGAACCAGCACACTGTGACTATCTGTACCAGCACACTGTGACTATCTGTACCAGCACACTGTGCCCATCTGTACCTGCACACTATGGCTATCTGAACCAGCACACTGTGACTATCTGTACCAGCACACTGTGACTATCTGTACCAGCACACTTTGACTATCTGTACCAGCACACTCTGTCTATCTGTACCAGCACACAGTGAATGTCTGTATAAGCACACAGTGACTATTTGTACCAGAACACTGTGACTATCTGTACCAGCACAATGTGACCATCTGTACCAGCACACTGTGACTATCTGTACAAGCACACAGTGACTATCTGTACCAGCACACTGTGACTATCTGTACCAGACCAATGTGACCATCTGTACCAGCACACGGTAACTCTCTGTACCAGCAAACTGTGTCTATCTCTACCAGCAGACTGTGGCTATCTGTACCAGCACACTGTGACTATCTGTACCAGCACACTGTGACTATCTGTACCAGCACACTGTGACCATCTGTACCAGCACACTTTGTCTATCTGTACGAGCACACTGTGACTATCTGTACCAGCACATTGTGACTATCTGTACCAGCACACTGCGACCATCTGTACCAGCACACTGTGACTATCTGTACCAGCACACTGTGACCATCTGTACCAGCACACTGTGACTATCTGTAACAGCACGCTGTGACTATCTGTACCAGCACACTGCGACCATCTGTACCAGCACACTGTGACTATCTGTACCAGCCCACCTTGCCCATATGTACCAGCTTACTGTGTCCATCTGTACAAGCACACTGTGTCTATCTCTACCAGCACACTGTAACTATCTGTACCAGCACACTGTGATTTTCTGTAACAGCAGACTGTGTCTATCTGTACCAGCACACTGTGTCTATCTGTACCAGCACAATGTGTCTATCAGTACCAGCACACTGTGACCATCTGTATCAGCACACGGTGACTATCTCTACCAGCACACTGTGCCAATCTGTACCAGCACACTGTGTCCATCTGTACCAGCACACTGTGAACATCTGTACCAGCACACTGTGACCATCTGTCCCAGCACACTGTGTCTATCTGTACCAGCACACTGTGTCTATCTGTACAATCACACTGTGTCTATCTGTACAAGCACACTGTGTCTATCTGTACCAGCACACTGTGACTATCTGTACCAGCACACTGTGACTATCTGTATCAGCACACTGTTACTATCCGTACCAGCACACTGTGACTATCTGTACCAGCACAATGTGACTATCTGGACCAGCACACTGTGACTATCTGTGCCAGATCACTGTGAGTATCTGTTCCCACACACTGTGACTATCTGTACCAGCACACTGTGACTATCTGTACCAGCCCACCTTGCCCATATGTACCAGCTTACTGTGACCATCTGTACCAGCACACTGTGTCTATCTGTACCAGCACGCTGTGACTTTCTGTACCAGCAGACTGTATCTATCTGTTCCTGCACACTGTGTCTATCTGTACCAGCACAATGTGACTATCAGTACCAGCACACTGTGACCATCTGTACCAGCACACGGTGACTATCTCTGCCAGCACACTGTGTCTATCTGTACCAGCACACTGTGTCCATCTGTACCAGCACACTGTGAACATCTGTACCAGCACACTGTGTCTATCTGTACCAGCACACTGTGACTATCTGTACCCGCAAATTGTGACTATCTGTATCAGCACACTGTGACTATCCGTACCAGCACACTGTGACTATCTGAACCAGCACACTGTGATTATCAGTATCAGCACACTGTGACTATCTGTACCAGCACACTGTGACTATCTGTGCCAGCTCACTGTGACTATCTGTTCCCGCACGCTGTGACTATCTGTACCAGCACACTCTGACTATCTGAACCAGCCCACTGTTACCATTTGTACCAGCACACTGTGACTATCTTAACCAGCACCCTGTGACTATCTGTACCATCATACTGCGACTATCTGTACCAGCACACTGTGACCATCTGTACCAGCACACTGTGACATTCTGTACCAGCACATTGTGACTATCTGTACCAGCACACTGTGACTATCTGTGCCAGATCACTGTTACTATCTGTTCCCACACACTGTGACTATCTGTACCAGCACACTGTGACTACCTGTACCAGCACATTGTGTCTATCTGTACCAGCACACTGTGACTATCTGTACCACGACAATGTGTCTGTCTATACCAGCAAACTGTGTCTATCTTTACCAGTACACTGTGACTATCTGTACCAGCACACTGTGACTATCTGTACCAGCACACTCTGACTATCTGTACCAGCACACTCTGTCTCTCTGTACCAACACACAGTGACCATTTGTAGCAGCACACTGTGATTATCTGAACCAGCACACTGTGACTATCTGTACCATCACACTGTGACTATCTGTACCAGCATACTGTGACCATCTGTACCAGCACACTGTGACATTATGTACCAGCACACTGTGACATTATGTACCAGCACATTGTGACTATCTGTACCAGCACACTGTGTCCATCTGTACCAGCATACTGTGAATATCTGTACCAGCACACTGTGACCATCTGTACCAGCACACTGTGTCTATCTGTACCAGCACACTTTGTCTATCTGTACAAGCACACTGTGTTCATCTGTACCAGCACACTGTGACTATCTGTACCAGCACACTGTATCTACCTGTACTAGCACACTGTGACTATCTGTACCAACACACTGTGATTATGTGTACCAGCGCACTGTGTCTATCTGTACCTGCAAATGTGACTATCTGTACCAGCACACAGTGCCCATCTGTACCTGCACACTGTGACGATCTGAACCAGCACACTGTGACTATCTTTACCAGCACACTTTGACTATCTGTACCAGCACACTGTGCCCATCTGTACCTGCACAGTGTGACTATCTGAACCAGCACACTGTGACTATCTGTACCAGCACACTGTGACTATTTGTACCAGCACACTGTGACTATCCGTACCAGCACACTGTGTCTATCTGTACCAGCAGACTGTGACTATCTGTACCAGCACACTGTGACTATCTGCACCAGCAAACTGTGTCTATCTGTACCAGCACACTGTGACTATCTGTACCAGCACACTGTGACTATCTGTACCAGCACACTGTGACAATCTGTACCAGCACACTGTGACTATCAGTACCAGCACACTGTGTCTATCTGTACCAGCAGACTGTGAATATCTGTGCCAGCTCACTGTGAATATCTGTTCCAGCACACTGTGACTGCCTGTACCAGCACACTGTGACTATCTGTACCAGCACACTGTGACTATCTGTACCAGCACACTGTGACTATCTGTTCCAGCACACTGTGTCTATCTGTACCAGCACACTGTGCCTATCTGTCCCAGCACACTGTGACCATCTGTAACAGCACAGTGTGTCTATCTGTACCAGCACACTGTGACTATCTGTACCAGCACATTGTGACTATCTGTACAAGCACACTGTGACTATCTGTACCAGCACACTGTGACTATCTGTACCAGCTCACTGTGTCTATCTGTACCAGCAAATTTGACTATCTGTACCAGCACAATGTGCCAATCTCTACCTGCACACTGTGAATATCAGAACCAGCACACTGTGACTATCTGTACCAGCACACTGTGACTATCTGTACCAGCACCCTGTGCCCATCTGTACCTGCACACTATGGCTATCTGAACCAGCACACTGTGACTATCTGTACCAGCACACTTTGACTATCTGTACCAGCACACTTTGACTATCTGTACCAGCACACTGTGTCTATCTGTACCAGCACACAGTGACTGTTTGTACCAGAACACTGTGACTATCTGTACCAGCACAATGTGACCATCTGTACCAGCACACTGTGACTATCTGTACCAGCACACAGTGACTATCTGTACCAGCGCACTGTGACTATCGGTACCAGACCAATGTGACCATCTGTACCAGCACACGGTAACTCTCTGTACCAGCAAACTGTGTCTATCTCTACCAGCAGACTGTGGCTATCTGTACGAGCACACTGTGACTATCGGTACCAGACCAATGTGACCATCTGTACAAGCACACGGTAACTCTCTGTACCAGCAAACTGTGTCTATCTCTACCAGCAGACTGTGGCTATCTGTACCAGCACACTGTGACTATCTGTACCAGCACACTGTGACTATCTGTACCAGCACACTGTGACCATCTGAACCAGCACACTGTGACTATCTGTACCAGCACACTGTGACTATCTGTACCAGCACACTGTGACCATCTGCACCAGGACACTTTGTCTATCTGTACCAGCACACTGTGACTATCTGTACCAGCACATTGTGACTATCTGTACCAGCACACTGCGACCATCTGTACCAGCACACTGTGACTATCTGTACCGGCACACTGTGACCATCTGTACTTGCACACTGTGACTATCTGTAACAGCACGCTGTGACTATCTGTACCAGCACACTGCGACCATCTGTACCAGCACACTGTGACTATATGTAATAGCCCACCTTGCCCATATGTACCAGCTTACTGTGACCATCTGTACAAGCACACTGTGTCTATCTGTACCAGCACACTGTAACTGTCTGTACCAGCACACTGTGACCATCTGTATCAGCACACGGTGACTATCTCTACCAGCACACTGTGCCAATCTGTACCAGCACACTGTGTCCATCTGTACCAGCACACTGTGAACATCTGTACCAGCACACTGTTACCATCTGTACCAGCACACTGTGTCTATCTGTACCAGCACACTGTGTCTATCTGTACAATCACACTGTGTCTATCTGTACAAGCACACTGTGTCTATCTGTACCAGCACACTGTGACTATCTGTACCAGCACACTGTGACTATCTGTATCAGCACACTGTTACTATCCATACCAGCACACTGTGACTATCTGTGCCAGCACACTGTGACTATCTGAACCAGCTCACTGTGATTCTCTGTACCAGCACGCTGTGACTATCTGTACCAGCACACTGTGACCATCTGTACCAGCATACTGTGACCATCTGAACCAGCACACTGTGACTACCTGTACCAGCACATTGTGTCTATCTGTACCAGCACACTGTGACTATCTGTACCACGACAATGTGTCTGTCTATACCAGCAAACTGTGTCTATCTTTACCAGTACACTGTGACTATCTGTACCAGCACACTGTGACTATCTGTACCAGCACACTCTGACTATCTGTACCAGCACACTCTGTCTCTCTGTACCAACACACAGTGACCATTTGTAGCAGCACACTGTGATTATCTGAACCAGCACACTGTGACTATCTGTACCATCACACTGTGACTATCTGTACCAGCATACTGTGACCATCTGTACCAGCACACTGTGACATTATGTACCAGCACACTGTGACATTATGTACCAGCACATTGTGACTATCTGTACCAGCACACTGTGTCCATCTGTACCAGCATACTGTGAATATCTGTACCAGCACACTGTGACCATCTGTACCAGCACACTGTGTCTATCTGTACCAGCACACTTTGTCTATCTGTACAAGCACACTGTGTTCATCTGTACCAGCACACTGTGACTATCTGTACCAGCACACTGTAACTACCTGTACTAGCACACTGTGACTATCTGTACCAGCACACTGTGATTATGTGTACCAGCGCACTGTGTCTATCTGTACCTGCAAATGTGACTATCTGTACCAGCACACAGTGCCCATCTGTACCTGCACACTGTGACGATCTGAACCAGCACACTGTGACTATCTTTACCAGCACACTTTGACTATCTGTACCAGCACACTGTGCCCATCTGTACCTGCACAGTGTGACTATCTGAACCAGCACACTGTGACTATTTGTACCAGCACACTGTGACTATTTGTACCAGCACACTGTGACTATCCGTACCAGCACACTGTGTCTATCTGTACCAGCAGACTGTGACTATCTGTACCAGCACACTGTGACTATCTGCACCAGCAAACTGTGTCTATCTGTACCAGCACACTGTGACTATCTGTACCAGCACACTGTGACTATCTGTACCAGCAAACTGTGTCTATCTGTACCAGCACACAGTGACTGTCTGTACCAGCACACAGTGAGTATTTGTACCAGAACACTGTGACTATCTGTACCAGCACATTGTGACCATCTGTACCAGCACACTGTAACTATCTGTACCAGCACACTGTGACTATCTGTACCAGCAAACTGGGACTATCTGTACCAGCCCAATGTGACCATCTGTACCAGCACACGGTAACTCTCTGTACCACCAAACTGTGTCTATCTGTACCAGCACACTGTGGCTATCTGTACCAGCTCACTGTGACTATCTGTACCAGCACACTGTGACTATCTGTACCTGCACACTGTTACCATCTGAACCAGCACACTTTGACGATTTGTACAAGCACACTGAGACTATCTGTACCAGGACAATGTGTCTATCGGTACCAGCACACTGTGACTATCTGTACCTGCACACTGTGTCTATCTGTACCAGCACAATGTGACTATCAGTACCAGCACACTGTGACCATCTGTACCAGCACACGGTGACTACCTGTACCAGCACACTTTGTCTATCTGTACCAGCACACTGTGTCCATCTGTACCAGCACACTGTGAACATCTGTACCAGCACACTGTGACCATATGTACCAGCACACTGTGTCTATCTGTACCAGCACACTGTGTCTATCTGTACAAGCACAATGTGTCTATCTGTACAAGCACACTGTGTCTATCTTTACGAGCATACTGTGACTATCTGTACCAGCACATTGTGACTATCTGTAACAGCACACTGTGACTATCCGTACCAGCACACTGTGACTATCTGTGCCAGCTCACTGTGACTATCTGTTCCCGCACACTGTGACTATCTGTACCAGCACACTTTGACTACCTGCACCAGCACACTGTGTCTATCTGTACCAGCACACTGTGACTATCTGTACCATGATAATGTGTCTATCTGTACCAGCAAACTGTGTCTATCTTTACCTGTACACTGTGACTATCTGTACCAGCACAATGTGACTATCTGTACCAGCACACTCTGACTATCTGTACCAGCACACTCTGACTATCTGTACCAGCACACTGTGACCATCTGTACCAGCACACTGTGACTATCTGAACCTGCACACTGTGACTATCTGTACCATCACACTGTGACTATCTGTACCAGCACACTGTGACCATCTGTACCAGCACACTGTGACATTCTGTACCAGCACATTGTGACTATCTGTACCAGCACAATGTGTCCATCTTTACCAGCACTCTGTGAATATCTGTACCAGCCCACTGTGACCATCTGTACACGCACACTGTGTCTATCTGTACCAGCACACTGTGTCTATCTGTACAAGCACACTGTGACTATCTGAACCAGCACACTGTGACTATCTGTACCAGTACACTGTGACTATCTGTACCAGCACACTGTGACTATCCGTACCAGCACACTGTGTCTATCTGTACCAGCAAACTGTGACTATCTGTACCGACACACTGTGACTATCTGCACCAGCAAACTGTGTCTATCTGTACCAGCACACTGTGACTATCTGTACCAGCACACTGTGACTATCTGTACCAGCACACAGTGACTATTTGAACCAGCACACTGTGACTATCTGTACCTGCATAATGTGACCATCTGTACCAGCACACTGTAACTATCTGTACCAGCACACTGTGACTATCTGTACCAGCACACGGTGACTATCTGTACCAGCCCAATGTGACCATCTGTACCAGCACACGTTAACTATCTGTTCCAGAAAACTGTGACTATCTGTACCACCAAACTGTGGCTATCTGTACCAGCTCACTGCGACTATCTGTACCAGCACACTGCGACTATCTGTACCAGCACACTGTGACCATCTGAACCAGCACACTGTGACCATCTGTACAAGCACACTGTGACTATCTGAACGAGCACACTGTGAATATCAGTACCAGCACACTGTGACTATCTGTACCAGTACACTGTGACTATCTATACCAGCGCACTGTGATTATCTGTACCCGCACACTGTGACTATCTGTACCAGCACACTGTGTCTATCTGTACCAGCACACTGTGACTATCTGTACCAGGACAATGTGTCTATCGGTACCAGCACACTGTGACTATCTGTACCAGCACACTGTTACTATCTGTACTAGCACACTGTGACCATCTGTACCAGCACACTTTGTCTATCTGTACCAGCACACTGTGACTATCTGTACCAGCACACTGTGACTATCTGTACCAGCACACTGCGACCATCTGTACCAGCACACTGTGACTATCTGTACCAGCACACTGTGACCATCTGTACCAGCACACTACGACCATCTGTACCAGCACACTGTGACTATCTGTACCAGCCCACCTTGCGCATATGTACAAGCATACAGTGACCATCTGTACAAGCACACTGTGACTATCTGTACCAGCACGCTGTGACCATCTGTACCAGCACACTGTGTCCATCTGTACCAGCACACTGTGACTATCTGTACCAGCACACTGTGACTATCTGTACCAGCACACTGCGACCATCTGTACCAGCACACTGTGTCTATCTGTACCAGCACACTGTGACCATCTGTACCAGCACACTGCGACCATCTGTACCAGCACACTGTGACTATCTGTACCAGCCCACCTTGCGCATATGTAAAAGCTTACAGTGACCATCTGTACAAGCACACAGTGACTATCTGTACCAGCACGCTGTGACCATCTGTACCAGCACACTGTGTCTATCTGTACCAGCACACTGTGACTATCTGTACCCGCAAATTGTGACTATCTGTATCAGCACACTGTGACTATCCGTACCAGCACACGGTGACTACCTGTACCAGCACACTTTGTCTATCTGTACCAGCACACTGTATCCATCTGTACCAGCACACTGTGAACATCTCTAACAGCACACTGTGACCATCTGTACAAGCACACTGTGTCTAACTGTACCAGTACACTGTGTCTATCTGTACAAGCACACTGTGTCTATCTGTACAAGGACACTGTGTCTATCTGTTCCAGCACACTGTGATTATCTGTACCAGCACACTGTGACTATCTGTATCAGCACTCTGTGACCATCTGTACCCGCACATTGTGACTATCTGTACCAGCACACTGTGACCATCTGTACCAGCACACTACGACCATCTGTACCAGCACACTGTGAATATCTGTACCAGAACACCTTGCCCATATGTTCCAGCTCACTGTGACCATCTGTACCAGCACACTGTGTCTATCTGTACAAGCACACTGTGACTATCTGTACCAGCGCACTGTGAATATCTGTACCAGCACACCTTGCTCATATGAACCAGCTCACTGTGACCATCTGTACCAGCACACTGTGTCCATCTGTAAAAGCACACTGTGACAATCTGTACCAGCACACTCAGAATATCTGTACCAGCTCACCTTGCCCATATGTGCCAGCTCACTGTGACCATCTGTACCAGCACACTGTGTCTATCTGTACAAGCACACTGTGACCATCTGTACCAGCACACTGTGACCATCTGTACAAGCACACTGTTACCATCTGTACCAGGACACTGTAACTATCTGTACCAGCACACTGTGACCATCTGTACAAGCACACTCTGACCATCTGTACCAGCACACTGTGTCTATCTGTACCAGCACACTGTGACTATCTGTACAAGCACACTGTGACTATCTGTACCATCACACTGTGACTATCTGTACCAGCACACTGTGACCATCTGTACCAGCACACTGTGACATTCTGTACCAGCACATTGTGACTATCTGTACCAGCACAATGTGTCCATCTTTACCAGCACACTGTGAATATCTGTACCAGCCCACTGTGACCATCTGTACACGCACACTGTGTCTATCTGTACCAGCACACTGTGTCTATCTGTACAAGCACACTGTGACTATCTGAACCAGCACACTGTGACTATCTGTACCAGTACACTGTGACTATCTGTACCAGCACACTGTGACTATCCGTACCAGCACACTGTGTCTATCTGTACCAGCAAACTGTGACTATCTGTACCGACACACTGTGACTATCTGCACCAGCAAACTGTGTCTATCTGTACCAGCACACTGTGACTATCTGTACCAGCACACTGTGACTATCTGTACCAGCACACAGTGACTATTTGAACCAGCACACTGTGACTATCTGTACCTGCATAATGTGACCATCTGTACCAGCACACTGTAACTATCTGTACCAGCACACTGTGACTATCTGTACCAGCACACGGTGACTATCTGTACCAGCCCAATGTGACCATCTGTACCAGCACACGTTAACTATCTGTTCCAGAAAACTGTGACTATCTGTACCACCAAACTGTGGCTATCTGTACCAGCTCACTGCGACTATCTGTACCAGCACACTGCGACTATCTGTACCAGCACACTGTGACCATCTGAACCAGCACACTGTGACCATCTGTACAAGCACACTGTGACTATCTGAACGAGCACACTGTGAATATCAGTACCAGCACACTGTGACTATCTGTACCAGTACACTGTGACTATCTATACCAGCGCACTGTGATTATCTGTACCCGCACACTGTGACTATCTGTACCAGCACACTGTGTCTATCTGTACCAGCACACTGTGACTATCTGTACCAGGACAATGTGTCTATCGGTACCAGCACACTGTGACTATCTGTACCAGCACACTGTTACTATCTGTACCAGCACACTGTGACCATCTGTACCAGCACACTTTGTCTATCTGTACCAGCACACTGTGACTATCTGTACCAGCACACTGTGACTATCTGTACCAGCACACTGCGACCATCTGTACCAGCACACTGTGACTATCTGTACCAGCACACTGTGACCATCTGTACCAGCACACTACGACCATCTGTACCAGCACACTGTGACTATCTGTACCAGCCCACCTTGCGCATATGTACAAGCATACAGTGACCATCTGTACAAGCACACTGTGACTATCTGTACCAGCACGCTGTGACCATCTGTACCAGCACACTGTGTCCATCTGTACCAGCACACTGTGACTATCTGTACCAGCACACTGTGACTATCTGTACCAGCACACTGCGACCATCTGTACCAGCACACTGTGTCTATCTGTACCAGCACACTGTGACCATCTGTACCAGCACACTGCGACCATCTGTACCAGCACACTGTGACTATCTGTACCAGCCCACCTTGCGCATATGTAAAAGCTTACAGTGACCATCTGTACAAGCACACAGTGACTATCTGTACCAGCACGCTGTGACCATCTGTACCAGCACACTGTGTCTATCTGTACCAGCACACTGTGACTATCTGTACCCGCAAATTGTGACTATCTGTATCAGCACACTGTGACTATCCGTACCAGCACACGGTGACTACCTGTACCAGCACACTTTGTCTATCTGTACCAGCACACTGTATCCATCTGTACCAGCACACTGTGAACATCTCTAACAGCACACTGTGACCATCTGTACAAGCACACTGTGTCTAACTGTACCAGTACACTGTGTCTATCTGTACAAGCACACTGTGTCTATCTGTACAAGGACACTGTGTCTATCTGTTCCAGCACACTGTGATTATCTGTACCAGCACACTGTGACTATCTGCATCAGCACTCTGTGACCATCTGTACCCGCACATTGTGACTATCTGTACCAGCACACTGTGACCATCTGTACCAGCACACTACGACCATCTGTACCAGCACACTGTGAATATCTGTACCAGAACACCTTGCCCATATGTTCCAGCTCACTGTGACCATCTGTACCAGCACACTGTGTCTATCTGTACAAGCACACTGTGACTATCTGTACCAGCGCACTGTGAATATCTGTACCAGCACACCTTGCTCATATGAACCAGCTCACTGTGACCATCTGTACCAGCACACTGTGTCCATCTGTAAAAGCACACTGTGACAATCTGTACCAGCACACTGAGAATATCTGTACCAGCTCACCTTGCCCATATGTGCCAGCTCACTGTGACCATCTGTACCAGCACACTGTGTCTATCTGTACAAGCACACTGTGACCATCTGTACCAGCACACTGTGACCATCTGTACAAGCACACTGTTACCATCTGTACCAGGACACTGTAACTATCTGTACCAGCACACTGTGACCATCTGTACAAGCACACTCTGACCATCTGTACCAGCACACTGTGTCTATCTGTACCAGCACACTGTGACAATCTGTACAAGCACACTGTGACCATCTGTACCAGCACACTGTAACTATCTGTACCAGCACACTGTGACTATCTGTACCAGCACACGGTGACTATCTGTACCAGCCCAATGTGACCATCTGTACCAGCACACGTTAACTATCTGTTCCAGAAAACTGTGACTATCTGTACCACCAAACTGTGGCTATCTGTACCAGCTCACTGCGACTATCTGTACCAGCACACTGCGACTATCTGTACCAGCACACTGTGACCATCTGAACCAGCACACTGTGACCATCTGTACAAGCACACTGTGACTATCTGAACGAGCACACTGTGAATATCAGTACCAGCACACTGTGACTATCTGTACCAGTACACTGTGACTATCTATACCAGCGCACTGTGATTATCTGTACCCGCACACTGTGACTATCTGTACATGCACACTGTGTCTATCTGTACCAGCACACTGTGACTATCTGTACCAGGACAATGTGTCTATCGTTACCAGCACACTGTGACTATCTGTACCAGCACACTGTTACTATCTGTACCAGCACACTGTGACCATCTGTACCAGCACACTTTGTCTATCTGTACCAGCACACTGTGACTATCTGTACCAGCACACTGTGACTATCTGTACCAGCACACTGCGACCATCTGTACCAGCACACTGTGACTATCTGTACCAGCACACTGTGACCATCTGTACCAGCACACTACGACCATCTGTACCAGCACACTGTGACTATCTGTACCAGCCCACCTTGCGCATATGTACAAGCATACAGTGACCATCTGTACAAGCACACTGTGACTATCTGTACCAGCACGCTGTGACCATCTGTACCAGCACACTGTGTCCATCTGTACCAGCACACTGTGACTATCTGTACCAGCACACTGTGACTATCTGTACCAGCACACTGCGACCATCTGTACCAGCACACTGTGTCTATCTGTACCAGCACACTGTGACCATCTGTACCAGCACACTGCGACCATCTGTACCAGCACACTGTGACTATCTGTACCAGCCCACCTTGCGCATATGTAAAAGCTTACAGTGACCATCTGTACAAGCACACAGTGACTATCTGTACCAGCACGCTGTGACCATCTGTACCAGCACACTGTGTCTATCTGTACCAGCACACTGTGACTATCTGTACCCGCAAATTGTGACTATCTGTATCAGCACACTGTGACTATCCGTACCAGCACACGGTGACTACCTGTACCAGCACACTTTGTCTATCTGTACCAGCACACTGTATCGATCTGTACCAGCACACTGTGAACATCTCTAACAGCACACTGTGACCATCTGTACAAGCACACTGTGTCTAACTGTACCAGTACACTGTGTCTATCTGTACAAGCACACTGTGTCTATCTGTACAAGGACACTGTGTCTATCTGTTCCAGCACACTGTGATTATCTGTACCAGCACACTGTGACTATCTGTATCAGCACTCTGTGACCATCTGTACCCGCACATTGTAACTATCTGTACCAGCACACTGTGACCATCTGTACCAGCACACTACGACCATCGGTACCAGCACACTGTGAATATCTGTACCAGAACACCTTGCCCATATGTTCCAGCTCACTGTGACCATCTGTACCAGCACACTGTGTCTATCTGTACAAGCACACTGTGACTATCTGTACCAGCGCACTGTGAATATCTGTACCAGCACACCTTGCTCATATGAACCAGCTCACTGTGACCATCTGTACCAGCACACTGTGTCCATCTGTAAAAGCACACTGTGACAATCTGTACCAGCACACTGAGAATATCTGTACCAGCTCACCTTGCCCATATGTGCCAGCTCACTGTGACCATCTGTACCAGCACACTGTGTCTATCTGTACAAGCACACTGTGACCATCTGTACCAGCACACTGTGACCATCTGTACAAGCACACTGTTACCATCTGTACCAGGACACTGTAACTATCTGTACCAGCACACTGTGACCATCTGTACAAGCACACTCTGACCATCTGTACCAGCACACTGTGTCTATCTGTACCATCACACTGTGACAATCTGTACAAGCACACTGTGACCATCTGTACCAGCACACTGTGACCATCTGTAAAAGCACACTGTGACTATCTGTACCAGCACACTGTCACTATCTGTACCAGCTCTCTGTGACTCTCTGAACCAGCACACTGTGACAATCTGTACCAGCACACTGTGACCATCTGTACCAGCACACTGTGACTATCTGTACCAGCACACTATGACTATCTGTACCAGCACACTGTGACTATCTGCACAAGCACACTGTGACTATCTGTACCAGCACACTGGAACGATCTGTACCAGCACACTGTGGCCATCTGTGCAAGCACACTGTGACCATCTGTACCAGCACAATGTGACCATCTGTACCAGCACACCGTGACCATCTGTACCAGCACACTGGAACTATCTGTACCAGCACACTGTGGCCATCTTTACAAGCACACTGTGACCATCTGTACCAGCACACTGTGACCATCTGTGCCAGCACACTGTGACTTTCTGAACCAGCTCACTGTGATTCTCTGTACCAGCACACTGTGACTATCTGTACCAGCACACTGTGACCATCTGTACCAGCACACTGTGACCATTTGTACCAGCACATTGTGACTCTCTGTACCAGCACAGTGTGTCCATCTGTACCAGCACACTGTGAATATCTGAACCAGCACACTGTGACCATCTCTACCAGCACACTGTGTGTATCTGTACCAGCACACTGTGCCTATCTGTACAAGCACACTGTGTCTATCTGTACCAGCACACTGTGACTATCTGTTCCAGCACATTGTGACTATCTGTATCGGCACACTGTGACTATCCGTACCAGCACACTGTGACTATCTGAACTAGCACACTGTGACTATCAGTACCAGCACACTGTGTCTATATGTACCCGCACACTGTGACTATCAGTACTAGGACAATGTGTCTATCTGTACCAGGACACTGTGTCTATCTTTTCAAGCAGACTGTGACCATCTGTAGCAGCACACTGTGACAATCTGTACCAGCACACTGTGACTATCTGTACCAGCACACTCTGACTATCTGTTCCAGCACACTGTGACTATCTGTACCAGCACACTGTGACTATCGGTACCAGCTCACTGGGTCTATGTTTGGAGCAAATGTGACTATCTGTACCAGCACTCTGTGACTATCTGTACCAGCACACTGTGACAATCTGTACCAGCACATTGTGACTATCTGTACCAGCACACTGTGACCATCTGTACCAGCACACTGTGTCTATCTGTACCAGCACACTATGAATATCTGTACCAGCACACCTTGCCCATATGTACCAGCTCACTGTGACCATCTGTACTAGCACACTGTGACCATCTGTACCAGCACACTGTGACTATCTGTTCCAGCACACTGTGACCATCTGTGCCAGCATACTGTGACCATCTGTACCCGCACATTGTGACTATCTCTACCAGCACACTGTGACCATCTGTACCAGCACACTACGACCATCTGTACCA
Organism: Cetorhinus maximus; assembly: GCF_964194155.1. Classification (NCBI taxonomy): domain Eukaryota; kingdom Metazoa; phylum Chordata; class Chondrichthyes; order Lamniformes; family Cetorhinidae; genus Cetorhinus; species Cetorhinus maximus. The sequence continues at coordinate 72,497 of NW_027596652.1, forward strand.
GCACACTGTGAATATCTGTAACAGCACACCTTGCCCATATGTACCTGCTCACTGTGACCATCTGTACCAGCACACTGTGTCTATCTGTACAAGCACACTGTGACTATCTGTACCAGCGCACTGTGAATATATGTACCAGCACACCTTGCCCATATGAACCAGCTCACTGTGACCATCTGTACCAGCACACTGTGTCTATCTGTAAAAGCACACTGTGACAATCTGTACCAGCACTCTGTGAATATCTGTACCAGCTCACCTTGCCCATTTGTACCAGCTCACTGTGACCATCTGTACCAGCACACTTTGTCTGTCTGTACAAGCACACTGTGACCATCTGTACCAGCATACTGTGACCATCTGTACAAGCACACTGTGACCATCTGTACCAGGACACTGTAACTATCTGTACCAGCACACTGTGACCATCTGTACAAGCACACTCTGTCCATCTGTACCAGCACACTGTGTCTATCTGTACCAGCACACTGTGACAATCTGTACAAGCACACTGTGACCATCTCTACCAGCACACTGTGACCATCTGTAAAAGCACACTGTGACTATCTGTACCAGCACACTGCGTCTATCTGTACCAGCACACTGCGACTATCTGTACCAGCACACTGTGTCTATCTGTACCAGCACACTGTGACTATCTGTACCAGCACACTGTCACTATCTGTACCAGCTCTCTGTGACTCTCTGAACCAGCACACTGTGACCATCTGTTCCAGCACACTGTGACCATCTGTACCAGCACACTGTGACTATCTGTACCAGCACACTGTGACTATCTGTACCAGCACACTGTGACTATCTGCACAAGCACACTGTGACTATCTGTACCAGCACACTGGAACGATCTGTACCAGCACACTGTGGCCATCTGTACAAGCACACTGTGACCATCTGTACCAGCACAATGTGACCATCTGTACCAGCACACTGTGACCATCTGTACCAGCACACTGGAACTATCTGCACCAGCACACTGTGGCCATCTGTACAAGCACACTGTGACCATCTGTACCAGCACACTGTGACCATCTGTACCAGCACACTGTGACTATCTGAACCAGCTCACTGTGATTCTCTGTACCAGCACACTGTGACTATCTGTACCAGCACACTGTGACCATCTGTACCAGCACACTGTGACCATCTGTACCAGCACATTGTGACTATCTGTACCAGCACAGTGTGTCCATCTGTACCAGCACACTGTGAATATCTGTAGCAGCACACTGTGACCATCTCTACCAGCCCACTTTGTGTATCTGTACCAGCACACTGTGCCTATCTGTACAAGCACACTGTGTCTATCTGTACCAGCACACTGTGACTATCTGTTCCAGCACATTGTGACTATCTGTATCGGCACCCTGTGACTATCCGTACCAGCACACTGTGACTATCTGAACTAGCACACTGTGACTATCTGTACCAGCACACTGTGTCTATCTGTACCCGCACACTGTGACTATCTGTACCAGGACAATGTGTCTATCTGTACAAGGACACTGTGTGTATCTTTTCAAGCACACTCTGACCATCTGTAGCAGCACACTGTGACAATCTGTACCAGCACACTGTGACTATCTGTACCAGCACACTCTGACTATCTGTACCAGCACACTGTGACTATCTGTACCAGCACACTGTGGCTATCGGACCAGCTCACTGGGTCTATCTTTGGAGCAAATGTGACTATCTGTACCAGCACTCTGTGACTATCTGTACCAGCACACTGTGACAATCTGTACCAGCACATTGTGACTATCTGTACCAGCACACTGTGACCATCTGTACCAGCACACTGTGTCTATCTGTACCAGCACACTATGAATATCTGTACCAGCACACCTTGCCCATCTGTACCAGCTCACTGTGACCATCTGTACTAGCACACTGTGAACATCTGTACCAGCACACTGTGACTATATGTACCAGCACACAGTGACCATCTGTGCCAGCATACTGTGACCATCTGTACCCGCACATTGTGACTATCTGTACCAGCACACTGCGACCATCTGTACCAGCACACTACGACCATCTGTACCAGCACACTGTGAATATCTGTACCAGCACACCGTGCCCATATGTACCAGCTCACTGTGACCATCTGTACCAGCACACTGTGTCTATCTGTACAAGCACACTGTGACTATCTGTACCAGCGCACTGTGAATATCTGTACCGGCACACCTTGCCCATATGAACCAGCTCACTGTGACCATCTGTACCAGCACACTGTGTCTATCTGTAAAAGCACACTGTGACAATCTGTACCAGCACACTGTGAATATATGTACCAGCTCACCTTGCCCATATGTACCAGCTCACTATGACCATCTGTACCAGCACACTTTGTCTGTCTGTACAAGCACACTGTGACCATCTGTACCAGCGCACTGTGACCATCTGTACAAGCACACTGCGACCATCTGTACCAGGACACTGTAACTATCTGTACCAGCACACTGTGACCATCTGTACAAGCACACTCTGCCCATCTGTACCAGAACACTGTGTCTACCTGTACCAACACACTGTGACAATCTGTACAAGCACACTGTGACCATCTGTACCAGCACACTGTGACCATCTGTAAAAACACACTGTGACTATCTGTACCAGCACACTGCGTCTCTCTGTACCAGCACACTGCGACTATATGCACCAGCACACTGTGTCTATCTGTACCAGCACACTGTGACTATCTGTACCAGCACACTGTCACTATGTGTACCAGCTCTCTGTGACTCTCTGAACCAGCACACTGTGACCATCTGTACCAGCACACTGTGACCATCTGTACCAGCACACTGTGACTATCTGTACCAGCACACTGTGACTATCTGTACCAGCACACTGTGACTATCTGCACAAGCACACTGGGACAATCTGTACCAGCACACTGGAACGATCTGTACCAGCACACTGTGGCCATCTGTACAAGCACACTGTGACCATCTGTACCAGCACAATGTGACCATCTGTACCAGCACACTGTGACCATCTGTACCAGCACACTGGAACTATCTGTACCAGCACACTGTGGCCCTCTGTACAAGCACACTGTGACCATCTGTACCAGCACAATGTGACCATCTGTAACAGCACACTGTGACTATCTGAACCAGCTCACTGTGATTCTCTGTACCAGCACACTGTGACTATCTGTACCAGCACACTGTGACCATCTGTACCAGCACACTGTGACCATCTGTACCAGCACATTGTGACTATCTGTACCAGCACAGTGTGTCCATCTGTACCAGCACACTGTGAATATCTGTACCAGCACACTGTGACCATCTCTACCAGCACACTTTGTGTATCTGTACAAGCACACTGTGTCTATCTGTACCAGCACACTGTGACTATCTGTTCCAGCACATTGTGACTATCTGTATCGGCACACTGTGACTATCCGTACCATCACACTGTGACTATCTGAACTAGCATACTGTGACTATCAGTACCAGCACACTGTGACAATCTGTACCAGCACACTGTGACTATCTGTGCCATCTCACAGTGACTATCTGTTCCCGGGCAATGTGACTATCTGTACCAGCAAACTGTGACTACCTGTACCAGCACACTGTGTCTATCTGTACCCGCACACTGTGACTATCTGTACCAGGACAATGTGTCTATCTGTACCAGGACACTGTGTATATCTTTTCAAGCACACTGTGACCATCTGTTGCAGCACACTGTGACAATCTGTAGCAGCACACTGTGACAATCTGTACCAGCACACTGTGACTATCTGTACCAGCACACTCTGACTATCTGTACCAGCACACTGTGACTATCTGTACCAGCACACTCTGACTATCTGTACCAGCACACTCTGACTATCGGTACCAGCACACTGGGTCTATCTTTGGAACAAATGTGTCTATCTGTACCAGCCCTCTGTGACTATCTGTACCAGCACACTGTGACAATCTGTACCAGCACATTGTAACTATCTGTACCAGCACAATGTGACCATCTGTACCAGCACACTGTCTCTATCTGTACCAGCACACTATGAATATCTGTACCAGCACACCTTTCCCATATGTACCAGCTCACTGTGACCATCTGTAGCAGCACACTGTGTATATCTGTACAAGCATACAGTGTATATCTGTACCAGCACACTGTGACTATCTGTACCAGCACGCTGTGTCTATCTATACCAGCACACTGTGTCCATCTGTCCCAAGCACTGTGAAAATCTGCACCAGCACACTGTGACTATCTTTACCAGCACACTGTGACTATCTGTCCCAGCCCAATGTGACCATCTGTACAGGAACACGGTAACTATCTGTACCAGCAAACTGTGTCTATCTGTACAAGCACACTGTGACTATCTGTACCAGCACACTGTGACTATCTGCACCAGCACACTGTGACTATTTGTACCAGCACACTGTGACCATCTGAACCAGCACACTGTGACCATCTGTACAAGCACACTGTGACCATCTTACCATCACACTGTGTCTATCTGTCCCAGCACACTGTGATTATCTGTACCAGCACACTGTGACTATCTGTACCAGCACACTGTGACCTTGTGTACCAGCACACTGTGACCATCTGTACCAGCACACTGTGACCATCTGTACCAGCACACTGTGTATATCTGTACCAGCATACAGTGTACATCTGTACCAGCACACTGTGACTATCTGTACCAGCGCGCTGTGTCTATCTGTACCAGCACACTGTGTCCATCTGTCCCAGCGCACTGTGAATATCTGCACCAGCACACGGTGACTATCTGTACAAGCACACTGTGACTATCTGTACCAGCACACTGTGACTATCTGTACAAGCGCACTGTGACTATCTGCACCAGCACACTGAGAGCATCTGCACCAGCACACTGTGACCATCTGTACAAGCACACTGTAACCATGTGTACCAGCACACTGTGACTATCTGTACCAGCACACTGTGACCATCTGTACGAACACACTGTGACCATCTGTACCAGCACACTGTGACCATCTGTACAAGCACACTGTGACCATCTGTACCAGCACACTGTGACCATCTGTACCAGCATACTGTGACTATCTGTACCAGCACACTGTGTCTATCTGTACTACCGCACAGTGACCACCTGTACCAGCAAACTGTGACCATCTGTACCAGCACACTGTGACTATCTGTACAAGCACACTGTGTCTATCTGAACCAGCACACTGTGACTATCTGTACCAGCACACTGTGACTATCTGTACCAGCACACTGTGAGTATCTGTGCCAGCACACTGTGACCATCTGTACCAGCACTCTGCGTCTATCTGTTCCAGCACAATGCGACTATCTGGACCAGCACACTGCGACTATCTGTACCAGCACACTGTGTCTATCTGTACCAGCACACTGTGACTATCTGTACCAGCACACTGTCACTAACTGTACCAGCACACTGTGACTATCTGTGCCAGCACACTGTGACTATATGTACCAGCACACTGTGACTATCTGTACCAGCATACTGAGAACATCTGTACCAGCACACTGTGACTATGTGTACCAGCACACTGTGACTATCTGTACCAGCACATTGTGACCATCTGTACCAGCACACTGTGTCTAACTGTACCAGCACACTGTGTCTATCGGTACCTGCACTCTGTGACCATATTTACAAGCACACTGTGACTATCTGTACCAGCACACTGTGACTATCTGTACCAGCACACTGTGTCTATCTGTAGCAGCACACTGTGATTATCTGTACCAGGACAATGTGTCTATCGGTACCAGCACACTGTGACTATCTGTACCAGCACACTGTGACTATCTGTACCAGCACACTGTGAATATCTGGACCAGCAAATGTGACTATCTGCACCAGCAAACTGTGACTATCTGTACCTGCACATTGTGTCTATCTGTACCAGCACATTGTCACTATCTGTACCAGCACACTATTAACATCTGTACCAGCAAACTGTGACTATCTGTACCAGCACACTGTGACTATCTGTTCCAGTACACTGTGACCATCTGTTCCAGCACACTACAACAATCTGTACCAGCACACTACAACAATCTGTACCAGCACACTGTGACTATCTGTACCAGCACACCTTGCCCTTATGTACCAGCTCACTGTGACCATCTGTACCAGCACACTGTGTCTATTTGTACCAGCACACTGTGACTATCTGTACCAGCACACTGTGACAATCTGTACCAGCACACTGTGACTATCGTTACCAGCACACTGTGACTATCTGTACCAGCACACTGTGACTATCTGTACCAGCACACTGTGACAATCTGTACCAGCACACTGTGACTATCGTTACCAGCACACTGTGACTATGTGTACCAGCACACTGAGACCATCTGTACCAGCTCACTGTGGCTATCAGTACCAGCACACTGTGACTATCTGTACCAGCACAATGTGACCAACTGTACCAGCACACTGAGACCATCTGTACCAGCACGCTGTGTCTAAATGTACCAGCACACTGTGTCTATCGGTACCAGCACACTGTGACCATCTGTACCAGCACACAGTGACGATCTGTACCAGCACACCGAGACAATCTGTACCAGCACACTGTGACTATCTGTACCAGCACACTGTGACTATCTGTACCCGCACACTGTGACATTCTGTACCAGCACACTGTGCCTATCTGTACCAGCACACTGTGACTATCTGTACCAGCACACTGTGACATTCTGTACCAGCAAACTGTGACCATCTGTACCAGCACACTTTGACTATCTGTACCAGCACACGGTGACTATCTATACCAGCACACTGTGACTATATGTACCAGCACATTCTGACATTCTGTACCAGCACACTGTGACCATCTGTACCAGCACACTGTGACTATCTGTTCCAGCACACTGTGACCATCTGTGCCAGCATACTGTGACCATCTGTACCCGCACATTGTGACTATCTCTACCAGCACACTGTGACCATCTGTACCAGCACACTACGACCATCTGTACCAGCACACTGTGAATATCTGTAACAGCACACCTTGCCCATATGTACCTGCTCACTGTGACCATCTGTACCAGCACACTGTGTCTATCTGTACAGGCACACTGTGACTATCTGTACCAGCGCACTGTGAATATATGTACCAGCACACCTTGCCCATATGAACCAGCTCACTGTGACCATCTGTACCAGCACACTGTGTCTATCTGTAAAAGCACACTGTGACAATCTGTACCAGCACTCTGTGAATATCTGTACCAGCTCACCTTGCCCATTTGTACCAGCTCACTGTGACCATCTGTACCAGCACACTTTGTCTGTCTGTACAAGCACACTGTGACCATCTGTACCAGCATACTGTGACCATCTGTACAAGCACACTGTGACCATCTGTACCAGGACACTGTAACTATCTGTACCAGCACACTGTGACCATCTGTACAAGCACACTCTGTCCATCTGTACCAGCACACTGTGTCTATCTGTACCAGCACACTGTGACAATCTGTACAAGCACACTGTGACCATCTCTACCAGCACACTGTGACCATCTGTAAAAGCACACTGTGACTATCTGTACCAGCACACTGCGTCTATCTGTACCAGCACACTGCGACTATCTGTACCAGCACACTGTGTCTATCTGTACCAGCACACTGTGACTATCTGTACCAGCACACTGTCACTATCTGTACCAGCTCTCTGTGACTCTCTGAACCAGCACACTGTGACCATCTGTTCCAGCACACTGTGACCATCTGTACCAGCACACTGTGACTATCTGTACCAGCACACTGTGACTATCTGTACCAGCACACTGTGACTATCTGCACAAGCACACTGTGACTATCTGTACCAGCACACTGGAACGATCTGTACCAGCACACTGTGGCCATCTGTACAAGCACACTGTGACCATCTGTACCAGCACAATGTGACCATCTGTACCAGCACACTGTGACCATCTGTACCAGCACACTGGAACTATCTGCACCAGCACACTGTGGCCATCTGTACAAGCACACTGTGACCATCTGTACCAGCACACTGTGACCATCTGTACCAGCACACTGTGACTATCTGAACCAGCTCACTGTGATTCTCTGTACCAGCACACTGTGACTATCTGTACCAGCACACTGTGACCATCTGTACCAGCACACTGTGACCATCTGTACCAGCACATTGTGACTATCTGTACCAGCACAGTGTGTCCATCTGTACCAGCACACTGTGAATATCTGTAGCAGCACACTGTGACCATCTCTACCAGCACACTTTGTGTATCTGTACCAGCACACTGTGCCTATCTGTACAAGCACACTGTGTCTATCTGTACCAGCACACTGTGACTATCTGTTCCAGCACATTGTGACTATCTGTATCGGCACCCTGTGACTATCCGTACCAGCACACTGTGACTATCTGAACTAGCACACTGTGACTATCTGTACCAGCACACTGTGTCTATCTGTACCCGCACACTGTGACTATCTGTACCAGGACAATGTGTCTATCTGTACAAGGACACTGTGTGTATCTTTTCAAGAACACTCTGACCATCTGTAGCAGCACACTGTGACAATCTGTACCAGCACACTGTGACTATCTGTACCAGCACACTCTGACTATCTGTACCAGCACACTGTGACTATCTGTACCAGCACACTGTGGCTATCGGACCAGCTCACTGGGTCTATCTTTGGAGCAAATGTGACTATCTGTACCAGCACTCTGTGACTATCTGTACCAGCACACTGTGACAATCTGTACCAGCACATTGTGACTATCTGTACCAGCACACTGTGACCATCTGTACCAGCACACTGTGTCTATCTGTACCAGCACACTATGAATATCTGTACCAGCACACCTTGCCCGTCTGTACCAGCTCACTGTGACCATCTGTACTAGCACACTGTGAACATCTGTACCAGCACACTGTGACTATCTGTACCAGCACACAGTGACCATCTGTGCCAGCATACTGTGACCATCTGTACCCGCACATTGTGACTATCTGTACCAGCACACTGCGACCATCTGTACCAGCACACTACGACCATCTGTACCAGCACACTGTGAATATCTGTACCAGCACACCGTGCCCATATGTACCAGCTCACTGTGACCATCTGTACCAGCACACTGTGTCTATCTGTACAAGCACACTGTGACTATCTGTACCAGCGCACTGTGAATATCTGTAACGGCACACCTTGCCCATATGAACCAGCTCACTGTGACCATCTGTACCAGCACACTGTGTCTATCTGTAAAAGCACACTGTGACAATCTGTACCAGCACACTGTGAATATATGTACCAGCTCACCTTGCCCATATGTACCAGCTCACTATGACCATCTGTACCAGCACACTTTGTCTGTCTGTACAAGCACACTGTGACCATCTGTACCAGCGCACTGTGACCATCTGTACAAGCACACTGCGACCATCTGTATCAGGACACTGTAACTATCTGTACCAGCACACTGTGACCATCTGTACAAGCACACTCTGCCCATCTGTACCAGCACACTGTGTCTACCTGTACCAACACACTGTGACAATCTGTACAAGCACACTGTGACCATCTGTACCAGCACACTGTGACCATCTGTAAAAACACACTGTGACTATCTGTACCAGCACACTGCATCTCTCTGTACCAGCAAACTGCGACTATCTGCACCAGCACACTGTGTCTATCTGTACCAGCACACTGTGACTATCTGTACCAGCACACTGTCACTATGTGTACCAGCTCTCTGTGACTCTCTGAACCAGCACACTGTGACCATCTGTACCAGCACACTGTGACCATCTGTACCAGCACACTGTGACTATCTGTACCAGCACACTGTGACTATCTGTACCAGCACACTGTGACTATCTGCACAAGCACACTGGGACGATCTGTACCAGCACACTGTGACCATCTGTACCAGCACAATGTGACCATCTGTACCAGCACAATGTGACCATCTGTACCAGCACACTGTGACTATCTGTACCAGCACAATGTGACCATCTGTACCAGCACACTGTGACTATCTGTACCAGCACAATGTGACCATCTGTACCAGCACACTGTGACCATCTGTACCAGCACACTGTGACTATCTGTACCAGCACAATGTGACCATCTGTACCAGCACAATGTGACCATCTGTACCAGCACACTGGAACTATCTGTACCAGCACACTGTGGCCCTCTGTACAAGCACACTGTGACCATCTGTACCAGCACACTGTGACCATCTGTACCAGCACACTGTGACTATCTGAACCAGCTCACTGTGATTCTCTGTACCAGCACACTGTGACTATCTGTACCAGCACACTGTGACCATCTGTACCAGCACACTGTGACCATCTGTACCAGCACATTGTGACTATCTGTACCAGCACAGTGTGTCCATCTGTACCAGCACACTGTGTCTATCTGTACCAGCACACTGTGACTATCTATTCCAGCACATTGTGACTATCTGTATCGGCACACTGTGACTATCCGTACCAGTACACTGTGACTATCTGAACTAGCATACTGTGACTATCAGTACCAGCACACTGTGACAATCTGTACCAGCACACTGTGACTATCTGTGCCAGCTCACAGTGACTATCTGTTCCCGGGCACTGTGACTATCTGTACCAGCAAACTGTGACTACCTGTACCAGCACTCTGTGTCTATCTGTACCCGCACACTGTGACTATCTGTACCAGGACAATGTGTCTATCTGTACCAGGACACTGTGTATATCTTTTCAAGCACACTGTGACCATCTGTTGCAGCACACTGTGACAATCTGTACCAGCACACTGTGACTATCTGTACCAGCACACTCTGACTATCTGTACCAGCACACTGTGACTATCTGTACCAGCACACTCTGACTATCTGTACCAGCACACTGTGACTATCGGTACCAGCTCACTGGGTCTATCTTTGGAACAAATGTGACTATCTGTACCAGCCCTCTGTGACTATCTGTACCAGCAAACTGTGACAATCTGTACCAGCACATTGTAACTATCTGTACCAGCACAATGTGACCATCTGTACCAGCACACTGTCTCTATCTGTACCAGCACACTATGAATATCTGTACCAGCACACCTTTCCCATATGTACCAGCTCACTGTGACCATCTGTAGCAGCACACTGTGTATATCTGTACCAGCATACAGTGTATATCTGTACAAGCATACAGTGTATATCTGTACCAGCACACTGTGACTATCTGTACCAGCACGCTGTGTCTATCTATACCAGCACACTGTGTCCATCTGTCCCAAGCACTGTGAATATCTGCACCAGCACACTGTGACAATCTGTACCAGCACATTGTGACTATCTGTGCCAACACACTGTGACCATCTGTACCAGCACACTGTGTCTATCTGTACCAGCACACTATGAATATCTGTACCAGCACACCTTGCCCATATGTACCAGCTCACTGTGACCATCTGTAGCAGCACACTGTGTATATCTGTACCAGCATACAGTGTATATCTGTACAAGCATACAGTGTATATCTGTACCAGCACACTGTGACTATCTGTACCAGCACGCTGTGTCTATCTATACCAGCACACTGTGTCAATCTGTCCCAAGCACTGTGAAAATCTACACCAGCACACTGTGACTATCTTTACCAGCACACTGTGACTATCTGTCCCAGCCCAATGTGACCATCTGTACAGGAACACGGTAACTATCTGTACCAGCAAACTGTGTCTATCTGTACAAGCACACTGTGACTATCTGTACCAGCACACTGTGACTATCTGCACCAGCACACTGTGACTATCTGTACCAGCACACTGTGACCATCTGAACCAGCACACTGTGACCATCTGTACAAGCACACTGTGACCATCTTACCATCACACTGTGTCTATCTGTCCCAGCACACTGTGATTATCTGTACCAGCACACTGTGACTATCTGTACCAGCACACTGTGACTATCTGTACCAGCACACTGTGAGTATCTGTGCCAGCAAACTGTGACCATCTGTAACAGCACTCTGCGTCTATCTGTACCAGCACAATGCGACTATCTGGACCAGCACACTGCGACTATCTGTACCAGCACACTGTGTCTATCTGTACCAGCACACTGTGACTATCTGTACCAGCACACTGTCACTAACTGTACCAGCACACTGTGACTATCTGTACCAGCACACTGTGACTATCTGTACCAGCACACTGTGACTATCTGTACCAGCATACTGAGAACATCTGTACCAGCACACTGTGACTATCTGTACCAGCACATTGTGACCATCTGTACCAGCACACTGTGTCTAACTGTACCAGCACACTGTGTCTATCGGTACCTGCACTCTGTGACCATATTTACAAGCACACTGTGACTATCTGTACCAGCACACTGTGACTATCTGTACCAGCACACTGTGTCTATCTGTAGCAGCACACTGTGATTATCTGTACCAGGACAATGTGTCTATCGGTACCAGCACACTGTGACTATCTGTACCAGCACACTGTGACTATCTGTACCAGCACACTGTGAATATCTGGACCAGCAAATGTGACTATCTGCACCAGCAAACTGTGACTATCTGTACCTGCACATTGTGTCTATCTGTACCAGCACATTGTCACTATCTGTACCAGCACACTATTAACATCTGTACCAGCAAACTGTGACTATCTGTACCAGCACACTGTGACTATCTGTTCCAGCACACTGTGACCATCTGTTCCAGCACACTACAACAATCTGTACCAGCACACTGTGACTATCTGTACCAGCACACCTTGCCCTTATGTACCAGCTCACTGTGACCATCTGTACCAGCACACTGTGTCTATTTGTACCAGCACACTGTGACTATCTGTACCAGCACACTGTGACAATCTGTACCAGCACACTGTGACTATCGTTACCAGCACACTGTGACTATCTGTACCAGCACACTGTGACTATCTGTACCAGCACACTGTGACAATCTGTACCAGCACACTGTGACTATCGTTACCAGCACACTGTGACTATGTGTACCAGCAAACTGAGACCATCTGTACCAGCTCACTGTGGCTATCAGTACCAGCACACTGTGACTATCTGTACCAGCACAATGTGACCAACTGTACCAGCACACTGAGACCATCTGTACCAGCACGCTGTGTCTAAATGTACCAGCACACTGTGTCTATCGGTACCAGCACACTGTGACCATCTGTACCAGCACACAGTGACGATCTGTACCAGCACACCGAGACAATCTGTACCAGCACACTGTGACTATCTGTACCAGCACACTGTGACTATCTGTACCCGCACACTGTGACATTCTGTACCAGCACACTGTGCCTATCTGTACCAGCACACTGTGACTATCTGTACCAGCACACTGTGACATTCTGTACCAGCAAACTGTGACCATCTGTACCAGCACACTTTGACTATCTGTACCAGCACACGATGACTATCTATACCAGCACACTGTGACTATATGTACCAGCACATTCTGACATTCTGTACCAGCACACTGTGACCATCTGTAACAGCACACTATGTCTATCTGTACCAGCACACAGTGTCTATCTGTACCAGCACACAGTGACAATCTGTTCCAGCACACTGTGACAATCTTTACCAGCACACTGTGACTATCTGTACCAGCACACTTTGACTATCTGTACCAGCACACCGTGACTATCTGTACCAGCACACTGTGATCATCTGTAAAAGCACACTGTGACTATCTGTACCAGCACTCCGTTCCTATCTATACCAGCACACTGTGACTATCTGTACCAGCACACTGTGTCTATCTGTACCACCACACTGTGACCATCTGTACCAGCAAACTGTGACCATCTGTACCTGCACACTGCGTCTATCTGTACCAGCACACTGAGACTATCTGTACCAACACGCTGTGATTTTCTGTAACAGCAGACTGTGTCTATCTGTACCAGCACACTGTGTCTATCTGTACCAGCACAATGTGACTATCAGTACCATCACACTGTCACCATCTGTATCAGCACACGGTGACTATCTCTACCAGCACACTGTGTCCATCTGTACGAGCACACTGTGAACATCTGTACCAGCCCACTGTGACCATCTGTACCAGCACACTGTGTCTATCTGTACCAGCACACTGTGTCTATCAGCACAAGAACACTGTGTCTATCTGTACAAGCACACTGTGTCTATCTGTACCAGCACACTGTGACTATCTGTACCAGCACACTGTGACTATCTGTATCAGCACACTGTGACTATCCGTATCAGCACACTGTGACTATCTGAACCAGCACACTGTGATTATCAGTACCAGCTCACTGTGACTATCTGTTCCCGCACTCTGTGACTATCTGTACGAGCACACTGTGACTACCTGTACCAGGACACTGTGTAATCTTTACCAGCACACTGTGACTATCTGTACGACCACAATGTGTCTATCTATACCAGCAAACTGTGTCTATCTTTACCAGCACACTGTGACTATCTGTACCAGCACACTGTGACTATCTGTACCAGCACACTCTGACTATCTGTACCAGCACACTCTGTCTGTCTGTACCAACACACTGTGACCATCTGTACCAGCACACTGTGACTATCTGAACCAGCACACTGTGACTATCTGTACCATCACACTGTGACTATCTGTACCAGCATACTGTGACCATCTGTACCAGCACACTGTGACATTTCGTACCAGCACATTGTGACTATCTGTACCAGCACACTGTGTCCATCTGTACCAGCATACTGTGAATATCTGTACCAGCACACTGTGACCATCTGTACCAGCACACTGTGTCTATCTGTACCATCACACTTTGTCTATCTGTTCAAGCACACTGTGACTATCTGTACCAGCACACTGTGACTATCTGTACCAGCACACTGTGACTATCTGTACCAGCACACTGTGACTATCTGTACCAGCGCACTGTGTCTATCTGTACCAGCAAATGTGACTATCAGTACCAGCACACAGTGGCCATCTGTCCCTGCACACTGTGACTATCTGAACCAGCACACTGTCACTATCTGTACCAGCATACTGTGACTATCTGTACCAGCACACTGTGCCCATCTGTACCTGCACACTGTGACTATCTGAACCAGCACACTGTGACTATCTGTACCAGCACACTGTGACTATCTGTATCAGCACACTGTGACTATCTGCACCAGCAAACTGTGTCTATCTGTACCAGCACACTGTGACAATCTGTACCAGCGCACTGTGACTATCTGTACCAGCAAACTGAGTCTATCTGTAGCAGCACACAGTGACTGTCTGTACCAGCACACAGTGACTATTTGTACCAGAACACTGTGACTATCTGTACCAGCACAATGTGACCATCTGTACCAGCACACTGTTACTATCTGTAACAGCACACTGTGACTATCTGTACCAGCACACTGGGACTATCTGTACCAGCACACTGTGACTATCCGTACCAGCACACTGTGTCTATCTCTACCAGCAGACTGTGACTATCTGTACCAACACACTGTGACTATCTGCACCAGCAAACTGTGTCTATCTGTACCAGCACACTGTGACTATCTGTACCAGCACACTGTGACTATTTGTACCAGCACACTGTGACTATCTGAACCAGCACAATGTGACCATCTGTACCAGCACACTGTAACTATCTGTACCAGCACACTGTGACTATCTGTACCAGCACACGGTGAGTATCTGTACCGTCCCAATGTGACCATCTGTACCAGCACACGGTAAATATCTGTTCCAGCAAACTGTGTCTATCTGTACCAGCACACAGTGGCTATCTGTACCAGCTCACTGTGACTATCTGTACCAGCACACTGTGACTATCTGTACCAGCACACTGTGACCATCTGAACCAGCACACTGTGACCATCTGTACAAGCACACTGTGACTATCTGAACGAGCACACTGTGAATATCAGTACCAGCACACTGTGACTATCTGTACCAGCACACTGTGACTATCTGTACCAGCACACTGTGACTATCTGTACCCGCACACTGTGACTATCTGTACCAGCAAACTGTGTCTATCTGTACCAGCACACTGTGACTATCTGTACCTGGACAATGTGTCTATCGGTAACAGCACACTGTGACTATCTGTACCAGCACACTGTGACTATCTGTACCAGCACACTGTGACCATCTGTACCAGCACACTTTGTCTATCTGTACCAGCACACTGTGACTATCTGTACCAGCACACTGTGACTATCTTTACCAGCACACTGCGACCATCTGTACCAGCACACTGTGACTATCTGTACCAGCACACTGTGACCATCTGTACCAGCACATTGTGACTATCTGTACCAGCACACTGTGACTATCTGTACCAGCACACTGCGACCATCGGTACTAGCACACTGTGACTATCTGTACCAGCCCACCTTGCCCATATGTTCCAGCTTACTGTGACCATCTGTACAAGCACACTGTGACAATCTGTACCAGCACGCTGTGATTTTCTGTACCAGCAGACTGTGTCTATCTGTACCAGCACACTGTGTCTATCTGTACCAGCACAATTTGACTATCAGTACCAGCACACTGTGACCATCTATACCAGCACACGGTGACTACCTGTACCAGCACACTTTGTCTATCTGTACCAGCACACTGTGTCCATCTGTACCATCACACTGTGAACATCTCTACCAGCACACTTTGGCCATCTGTAGCAGCACACTGTGTCTAACTGTACCAGCACACTGTGTCTATCTGTACAAGCACACTGTGTCTATCTGTACAAGCACACTGAGTCTATCTGTACCAGCACACTGTGACTATCTGTACCAGCACACTGTAACTACCTGTATCAGCAAACTGTGACTATCCGTACCAGCACACTGTGACTATCTGAACCAGCACACTGTGATTATCAGTACCAGCACACTGTGACTATCTGTACCAGCACACTGTGACTATCTGTTCCAGCTCACTGTGACTATCTGTTCCCGCACACTGTGACTATCTGTAACAGCACACTGTGACTACCTGTACCAGCACAATGAGTCTATCTGCACCAGCACACTGTGACTATCTGTAACAGCACACTCTGACTATCTGTACCAGCACACTCTGACTATCTGTACCAGCACACTGTGACCATCTGTACCAGCACACTGTGACTATCTGAACCTGCACACTGTGACTATCTGTACCATCACACTGTGACTATCTGTACCAGCACACTGTATCTATCTTTACAAGCACACTGTGACCATCTGTACCAGCACTCTGTGACTATCTGTACAAGCACACTGTGTCAATCTGTACCAGCTCACTGTGACTATCTGTACCAGCACATTGTGACTATCTGTATCGGCACACTGTGACTATCCATACCAGCACACTGTGAATATCTGAACCAGCGCACTGTTACTATCAGTACCTGCACACTGTGACTATCTGTACAAGCAAACTGTGACTATCTGTGTCAGCTCACTGTGACTATCTGTTCCCGTACACTATGACTATCTGTACCAGCACACAGTGGCTATCTGTACCAGCAAACTGAGACTATCTTTGCCAACTCACTGTGACTATCTGTTCCCGTACACTTTGTCTATCTGTACCAGCACACTGTGACTACCTGTACCAGCACACTGTGACTATCTGTGCCAGCTCACTGTGACTATCTGTTCCCGCACACTGTGACTATCTGTACCAGCACACTTTGACTACCTGTACCAGCACACTGTGTCTATCTGTACCAGCACACTGTGACTATCTGTACCAGGACAATGTGTCTATCTGTACTAGCAAACTGTGTCTATCTTTACCTGCACACTGTGACTATCTGTACCAGCACTCTGTGAATATCTGTACCAGCACACTCTGACTATCTGTACCAGCACACTCTGACTATCTGTACAAGCACACTGTGACCATCTGTACCAGCACACTGTGACTATCTGAACCTGCACACTGTGACTATCTGTACCATCACACTGTGATTATCTGTACCAGCACACTGTGACCATCTGTACCAGCACACTGTGACAGTCTATACCAGCACATTGTGACTATCTGTACCAGCACACTGTGTCCATCTGTACCAGCACACTGTGAATATCTGTGCCAGCCCACTGTGGACATCTGTACAAGCACACTGTGTCTATCTGTACCAGCACACTGTGACTATATGTGCCAGCACACTGTGTCTATCTGTTCCCGCACACTGTGACTATCTGTAACAGCACACTGTGACTACCTGTACCAGCACAATGAGTCTATCTGCACCAGCACACTGTGACTATCTGTAACAGCACACTCTCACTATCTGTACCAGCACACTCTGACTATCTGTACCAGCACACTGTGACCATCTGTACCAGCACACTGTGACTATCTGAACCTGCACACTGTGACTATCTGTACCATCACACTGTGACTATCTGTACCAGCACACTGTATCTATCTTTACAAGCACACTGTGACCATCTGTAACAGCACTCTGTGACTATCTGTACAAGCACACTGTGTCAATCTGTACCAGCTCACTGTGACTATCTGTACCAGCACATTGTGACTATCTGTATCGGCACACTGTGACTATCCATACCAGCACACTGTGAATATCTGAACCAGCGCACTGTTACTATCAGTACCTGCACACTGTGACTATCTGTACAAGCAAACTGTGACTATCTGTGTCAGCTCACTGTGACTATCTGTTCCCGTACACTATGACTATCTGTACCAGCACACAGTGACTATCTGTACCAGCAAACTGAGACTATCTTTGCCAACTCACTGTGACTATCTGTTCCCGTACACTTTGTCTATCTGTACCAGCACACTGTGACTACCTGTACCAGCACACTGTGACTATCTGTGCCAGCTCACTGTGACTATCTGTTCCCGCACACTGTGACTATCTGTACCAGCACACTTTGACTACCTGTACCAGCACACTGTGACTATCTGTACCAGCACACTGTGACTATCTGTACCAGGACAATGTGTCTATCTGTACTAGCAAACTGTGTCTATCTTTACCTGCACACTGTGACTATCTGTACCAGCACTCTGTGAATATCTGTACCAGCACACTCTGACTATCTGTACCAGCACACTCTGACTATCTGTACAAGCACACTGTGACCATCTGTACCAGCACACTGTGACTATCTGAACCTGCACACTGTGACTATCTGTACCATCACACTGTGATTATCTGTACCAGCACACTGTGACCATCTGTACCAGCACACTGTGACAGTCTATACCAGCACATTGTGACTATCTGTACCAGCACACTGTGTCCATCTGTACCAGCACACTGTGAATATCTGTGCCAGCCCACTGTGGCCATCTGTACAAGCACACTGTGTCTATCTGTACCAGCACACTGTGTCTATCTGTACAAGTACACTGTGACTATCTGTACCAGCACACTGTGACTGTCCGTACCAGCACACTGTGTCGATCTCTACCAGCAGACTGTGACTATCTGTAACAACACACTGTGACTATCTGCACCAGCAAACTGTGTCTATCTGTACCAGCACACTGTGACTATCTGTACCAGCACACTGTGACTATCTGTACCAGCACACAGTGACTATTTGTACCAGCAGACTGTGACTATCTGTACCAGCACAATGTGACCTTCTGTACCAGCACACTGTAACTATCTGTACCAGCACACTGTGACTATCTGTACCAGCACACGGTGACTATCTGTACCGTCCCAATGTGACCATCTGTACCAGCACACGGTAACTATCTGTTCCAGTAAACTGTGTCTATCTGTACCAGCACACAGTGGCTATCTGTACCAGCTCACTGTGACTATCTGTACCAGCACACTGTGACTATCTGTACCAGCACACTGTGACCATCTGAACCAGCACACTGTGACCATCTGTACAAGCACACTGTGACTATCTGAACGAGCACACTGTGAATATCAGTACCAGCACACTGTGACTATCTGTACCAGCACACTGTGACTATCTGTACCCGCATACTGTGACTATCTGTACCAGCACACTGTGTCTATCTGTACCAGCACACTGTGACTATCTGTACCAGGACAATGTGTCTATCGGTACCAGCACACTGTGACTATCTGTACCAGCACACTGTGACTATCTGTAACAGCACACTGTGACTATCTGTACCAGCACACTTTGTCTATCTGTACCAGCAAACTGTGACTATCTGTACCAGCACACTGTGACTATCTGTACCAGCACACTGCGACCATCTGTACCAGCACACTGTGACTATCTGTACCAGCACACTGTGACGATCTGTATCAGCACATTGTGACTATCTGTACCAGCACACTGTGACTATCTGTACCAGCACACTGCGACCATCTGTACCAGCACACTGTGACTATCTGTACCAGCCCACCTTGCCCATATGTACCAGCTTACTGTTACTATCTGTACCAGCACACTGTGACTATCTGTACCAGCACACTGTGACTATATGTACCTGAACACTGTGAACGTCTGTACCAGCAAACTGTGACTATCTGTAACAGCACACTGTGACTATCTGTACCAGCACACTGTGACCATCTGTACCAGCACGCTGTGTCTAACTGTACCAGCACACTGTGTCTATCGGTACCTGCACTCTGTGACCATCTTTACAAGCACGCTGTGACTATCTGTACCAGCACACTGTGACTATCTGTACCAGCACACTGTGACTATCTGTACCAGCACACTGTGATTATTTGGACCAGCAAATGTGACTATCTGCACCAGCAAACTGTGACTATCTGTTCCAGGATATTGTGTCTATCTGTACCAGCACACTGTGACTATCTGTACCAGCACACTGTGTACATCTGTACCAGCAAACTGTGACTATCTGTACCAGCACACTGTGACTATCTGTACCAGCGCACTGTGGCCATCTGTACCAGCACACTACGACAATCTGTACCAGCACACTGTGACTATCTGTACCAGAATACCTTGCCCTTATGTACCAGCTCACTGTGACAATCTGTACCAGCACACTGTGTCTATTTGTACCAGCACACTGTGACTATCTGTACCAGCACACTGTCACTTTCTGTACCAGCGCACAGTCTCTATCTGTACCAGCACACTGTGTCTATCTGTAACAGCACACTGTGACTATCTCTACCAGCACAATGTCACTATCTGAACCAGCACAGTGTGACTATCTGTACCAGCACACTCTGACTATCTGTACCAGCGCACTGTGACCATCTGTACAAGCACATTGTGAACATCTGTACCAGCAAACTGTGACTATCTGAACCAGCACACTGTGACTATCTGTGCCAGCACACTGTGACCATCTCTACCAGCACATTGTGACTATCTGTACCAGCACAGTGTGTCCATCTGAACCAGCACACTGTGAATATCTGTACCAGCACACTGTGACCATCTCTACCAGCACACTGTGTGTATCTGCACCAGCACACTGTGCCTATCTGTACAAGCACACTGTGTCTATCTGTACCAGCACACTGTGACTATCTGTTCCAGCACATTGTGACAATCTGTATCGGCACACTGTGACTATCCGTACCAGCACACTGTGACTATCTGAACTAGCACACTGTGACCATCTGTACCAGCACACTGTGACCATCTGTATAAGCACACTGTGACTATCTGTACCAGCACTCTGTGACTATCTGTACCTTCAAACTGTGACTATCTGTACCAGCACACTGTATCTATCAGTACTACCACACTGTGACCATCTGTAACAGCACACTGTGACTATCTGTACCAGCACACTGTGACTATCTGTACCAGCACACTGTGAGTATCTGTACCAGCACACTGTGACCATCTGATTCAGCACACTGCGTCTATCTGTACCAGCACACTGCGTCTATCTCTACCAGCACACTGCGACTATCTGTACCAGCACACTGTGTCTATCTGTACCAGGACACAGTGACTATCTGTACCAGCACACTGTCACTATCTGTACCAGCACACTGTCACTATCTGTACCAGAACACTGTGACTATCTGTACCAGCACACTGTGACTATCTGTACCAGCACACTGTGTACATCTGTACCAGCAAACTGTGACTGTCTGTACCAGCGCACTGTGAGTATCTGTACCAGCACACTGTGACCATCTGTACCAGCACGCTGTGTCTAACTGTACCAGCACACTGTGTCTATCGGTACCTGCAGTGTGTGAACATCTTTACAAACACACTGTGACTATCTGTACCAGCACACTGTGACTATCTGTACCAGCACACTGTGATTATCTGGACCAGCAAATGTGACTATCTGCACCAGCAACTGTGACTATCTGTACCAGCACATTGTGTCTATCTGTACCAGCACTCTGTGACTATTTGTACCAGCACACTGTGAACATCTGTACCAGCAAACTGTGACTATCTGTACCAGAACACTGTCACTATCTGTAACAGCACACTGTGACCATCTGTACCATCACACAAGACAATCTGTACCAGCACACTGTGACTATCTGTACCAGCACAACTTGCCCTTATATACCAGCTCGCTGTGACCATCTGTACAAGCACACTGTGTCTATTTGTACCAGCACATTGTGACTATCTGTACCAGCACACTGTGACTTTCTGTAACAGCGCACTGTCACTATCTGTACCAGCAACCTGTGTCTATCTGTACCAGCACACTGTGACAATCTGTGCCAGTACACTGTGACTGTCTTTACCAGCTGACTGTGACTATGTGTACCAGCACACTGTGACCATCTGTACCAGCACACTGTGGCTTTCTGTACCAGCAAACTGTGACCATCTGTACCAGCACACTGTGACTATCAGTACCAGTACAATGTGACCAACTGTACCAGCACACTGAGACCATCTGTACCAGCACGCTGTGTCTAACTGTACCAGCACACTGTGTGTATCGGTACCAGCACACTGTGACCATGTGTATAAGCACACTGTGACTATCTGTACCAGCACTCTGTGACTATCTGTACCAGCAAACTGTGACTATCTGTACCAGCACACTGTGTCTATCAGTACTACCACACTGTGACCATCTGTACCAGCAAAATGTGACCATCTGTACAAGCACACTGTGACTATCTGTACCAGCACACTGTGTCTATCTGAACCAGCACACTGTGACTATCTTACCAGCACACTGTGACTATCTGTACCAGCACACTGTGAGTATCTGTACCAGCACACTGTGACCATCTGTACCAGCACACTGCGTCTATCTGTACCAGCAAACTGCGTCTATCTGTACCAGCACACTGCGACTATCTGTACCAGCATACTGTGTCTATCTGTACCAGCACACTGTGACTATCTGTACCAGCACACTGTCACTATCTGTACCAGCACACTGTCACTATCTGTACCAGAACACTGAGACTATCTGTACCAGCACACTGTTACTATCTATACCAGCACACTGTGAACATCTGTACCAGCAAACTGTGACTGTCTGTACCAGCACACTGTGAGTATCTGGACCAGCACACTGTGACCATGTGTACCAGCACGCTGTGTCTAACTGTACCAGCACACTTTGTCTATCTGTCCCAGCACACTGTGATTATCTGTACGAGCAAACTGTGACTATCTGTACCGGCACACTGTGACCATGTGTACCAGCACACTGTGACCATCTGTACCAGCACACTGTGACCATCTGTAACAGCACACTGTGTATATCTGTACCAGCCTACAGTGTATATCTGTACCAGCACACTGTGACTATCTGTACCAGCACGCTGTGTCTATCTGTACCAGCACACTGTGTCCATCTGTCCCAGCGCACTGTGACTATCTGCACCAGCACACTGTGACTATCTGTACCAGCACACTGTGACTATCTGTACCAGCACACTGTGACTATCTCTACAAGCGCACTGTGACTATCTGCACCAGCACACTGTGACCATCTGCACCAGCACACTGTGACCATCTGTACCAGCACACTGTGACTATCTGTACCAGCACACAGTGACCATCTGTACAAGCACACAGTGACCATCTGTACCAGCCCACCGAGACAATCTGTACCAGCACACTGTGACTATCTGTACCAGCACAATGTGACTATCTGTACCAGCACACTGTGACATTCTGTACCAGCACACTGTGACTATCTGTACCAGCACACTGTGACTATCTGTACCAGCACACTGTGACATTCTGTACCAGCAAACTGTGACCATCTGTACAAGCACACTTTGACTATCTGTACCAGCACACGGTGACTATCTATACCAGCACACTGTGACTATATGTACCAGCACACTGTGACATTCTGTACCAGCATACTGTGGCCATCTGTTACAGCACACTATGTCTATCTGTACAAGCACACAGTGTCTATCTGTACCAGCACACAGTGACTATCTGTTCCAGCACACTGTGACAATCTTTACCAGCGCACTGTGACTATCTGTACCAGCACACGTTGACTATCTGTACCAGCACACCGTGACTATCTGTACCAGCACACTGTGACCATCTGTAAAAGCACACTGTGACTATCTGTACCTGCACTCTGTTCCTATCTATACCAGCACACTGTGACTATATGTACCAGCACACTGTGTCTATCTGTACCAGCACACTGCGTCTATCTGTACCAGCACACTGCGACTATCTGTACCAGCACACTGTCACTATGTGTACCAGCACACTGTCACCATCTGTACCAGCAAACTGTGTACATCTGTACCTGCACACTGCGTCTATCTGTACCAGCACACTGCGTCTATCTGTACCAGCACACTGCGACTATCTGTACCAGCACACTGTGTCTATCTGTACCAGCACACTGACAATCTGTACTATAACACTGTCACTATGTGTACCAGCACACTGTCACTATCTGTACCAGCACACTGTCACTATCTGTACCAGCACACTGTCACTATCTGTACCAGCACACTTTGACTATCTGTACCAGCACAGTGTGACTATCTGTACCAGCACACTGTGCCTATCTGTACCAGCACACTGTGACTATCTCTACCAGCACACTGTGAACATCTGTACCAGCACACTTTCACTATCTAAACCAGCACAGTGTGACAATCTGTACCAGCACACTCTGACTATCTGTACCAGCGCACTGTGACCATCTGTACAAGCACACTGTGAACATCTGTACAAGCAAACTGTGACTATCTGTAACAGCACACTGTGACTATCTGTACCAGCACACTGTGACTATCTGTACCAGCACAATGTGACCATCTGTACCAGCACATTGTAACTATCTCTACCAGCACACTGTGACTATGTGTACCAGCACACTGTGACTATCTGTACCAGCCCAATGTGACCATCTGTACAGGCACACGGTAACTATCTGTACCAGCAAACTGTGTCTATCTGTACCAGCACACTTTGACTATCTGCACCAGCACACTGTGACTATCTGTACCAGCACACTGTGACTATCTGTACAAGCACACTGTGACCATCTGTACCAGCACACTGTGAACATCTGTACAAGCACACTGTGACCATCTGTACCAGCACACTGTGACCATCTGTACAAGCACACTGTGACCATCGGTACCAGCACACTGTGACCATCTGTATAAGCACACTGTGACTATCTGTACCAGCACTATGTGACGATCTGAACCAGCAAACTGTGACTATCTGTACCAGCACACTGTGACTATCTGTACCAGCACACTGTGAGTATCTGTACCAGCACACTGTGACTATCTGTACCAGCACACTGTCACTATCTGTACCAGCACACTGTCACTCTCTGTACCAGAACACTGTGACAATCTGTACCAGCACAATGTGACTATCTGTACCAGCACACTGTGAACATCTGTACCAGCAAACTGTGACTGTCTGTACCAGCACACTGTGAGTATCTGTACCAGCACACTGTGACCATCTGTACCAGCACGCTGTGTCTAACTGTACCAGCACACTTTGTCTATCGGTACCTGCACTCTGTGACCATCTTTACAAACACACTGTGATTATCTGTACCAGCACACTGTGACTATCTGTACCATCACACTGTGACTATCTGTACCAGCACACTGTGATTATCTGGACCAGCAAATGTGACTATATGCACCAGCAATCTGTGACTATCTGTACCAGCACATTGTGTCTATCTGTACCAGCACACTGTGACTATTTGTACCAGCACACTGTGAACATCTGTAACAGCAAACTGTGACTATCTGTACCAGCACACTGTGACTATCTGTACCAGCACACTGTGACCATCTGTACCAGCACACAAGACAATCTGTACCAGCACACTGTGACTATCTGTACCAGCACACCTTGCCCTTATATACCAGCTCACTGTGACCATCTGTACAAGCACACTGTGTCTATTTGTACCAGCACATTGTGACTCTCTGTACCAGTTCACAGTGACTTTCTGTCCCAGCGCACTGTCTCTATCTGTACCAGCAACCTCTGTCTATCTTTACCAGCACACTGTGACAATCTGTACCAGCACATTGTGACTATCTTTACCATCTCACTGTGACTATGTGTACCAGCACACTGTGACCATCTGTACCAGCACACTGTGGCTATCTGTACCAGCACACTGTGACCATCTGTACCAGCACACTGTGACTATCTGTACCAGCACAATGTGACCAACTGTACCAGCACACTGAGACCATCTGTACCAGCACGCTGTGTCTAACTGTACCAGAACACTGTGTCTATCGGTACCAGCACACTTTGACCATCTGTATAAGCACACTGCGACTATCTGTACCAGCAATCTGTGACTATCTGTACCAGCAAACTGTGACTATCTGTACCAGCACACTGTGTCTATCAGTACTACCACACTGTCACCATCTGTACCAGCAAACATTGACCATCTGTACCAGCACACTGTGACAATCTGTACCAGCCCACTGTGTCTATCTGAACCAGCACACTGTGACCATCTGTACAAGCACACTGTGACCATCTGTACCAGCACACTGTGACTGTACCAGCACACAGTAACCATCTGTACCAGCACGCTGTGTCTAACTGTACCAGCACACTGTGTCTATCGATACCTGCACTCTGTGACCATCTTTACAAACACACTGTGACTATCTGTACCAGCACACTGTGACTATCTGTACCAGCACACTGAGACTATCTGTACCAGCACACTGTGATTATCTGGACCAGCAAATGTGACTATCTGCACCAGCAAACTGTGACTATCTGTACCAGCACATTGTGTCTCTCTGTACCAGCACACTGTTACTATTTGTACCAGCACACTGTGAACATCTGTACCAGCAAACTGTGACTATCTGTACCAGCACACTGTGACTATCTGTACCAGCACACTGTGACTATCTGTACCAGCACACTGTGACCATCTGTACCAGCACACAAGACAATCTGTACCAGCACACTGTGACTACCTGTACCAGCAAACCTTGCCCATATATACCAGCTCACTGTGACCATCTGTACAAGCACACTGTGTCTATTTGTACCAGCACATTGTGACTATCTGTACCAGCACACTGTGACTTTCTGTACCAGCGCACTGTCTCTATCTGTACCAGCAACCTGTGTCTCTCTGTACCAGCACACTGTGACAATCTGTGCCAGCACACTGTGACTATCTATACTAGCTCACTGTGACTATGTGTACCAGCACACTGTGACCATCTGTATAAGCACACTGTGACTATCTGTACCAGCACTCTGTGACTATCTGTACCAGCAAACTGTGACTATCCGTACCAGCACACTGTGTCTATCAGTACTACCACACTGTGACCATCTGTACCAGCAAACTGTGGCCATCTGTACCAGCACACTGTGACTATCTGTACCAGCACACTGTGACTATCCGTACCAGCACACTGTGACCATCTGTACCAGCACACAAGACAATCTGTACCAGCACACTGTGACTATCTGTACCAGTACAATGTGACCATCTGTACCAGCACACTGTGACTATCTGTACCAGCACACAGTAACCATCTGTACAAGCACACTGTGACCATCTGTACCAGCACACTGTGACCATCTGTACAAGCAAACTGTGACCATCTGTACCAGCACACTGTGACCATCTGTAATTGCACACTGTGACTATCTGTACCAGCACTCTGTGACTATCTGTACCAGCAAACTGTGACTATCTGTACAAGCACACTGTGACCATCTGTACCAGCACACTGTGACTATCTGTACAAGCACACTGTGACCATCTGTACCAGCACACTGTGACCATCTGTATAAGCACACTGTGACTATCTGTACCAGCACTCTGTGACTATCTGTACCATCAAACTGTGACTATCTGTACCAGCACACTGTATCTATCAGTACTACCACACTGTGACCATCTGTAACAGCACACTGTGACTATCTGTACCAGCACACTGTGACTATCTGTACCAGCACACTGTGAGTATCTGTACCAGCACACTGTGACCATCTGATTCAGCACACTGCATCTATCTGTACCAGCACACTGCGTCTATCTCTACCAGCACACTGCGACTATCTGTACCAGCACACTGTGTCTATCTGTACCAGCACACGGTAACTATCTGTACCAGCACACTGTCACTATCTGTACCATCACACTGCCACTATCTGTACCAGAACACTGTGACTATCTGTACCAGCACACTGTGACTATCTGTACCAGCACACTGTGAACATCTGTACCAGCAAACTGTGACTGTCTGTACCAGCACACTGTGAGTATCTGTACCAGCACACTGTGACCATCTGTACCAGCACGCTGTTTCTAACTGTACCAGCACACTGTGTCCATCTGTACCAGCACACTGTGACTATTTGTACCAGCACACTGTGAACATCTGTACCAGCAAACTGTGACTATCTGTACCAGAACACTGTGACTATCTGTACCAGCACACTGTGACCATCTGTACCATCACACAAGACAATCTGTACCAGCACACTGTGACTATCTGTACCAGCACACCTTGCCCTTATATACCAGCTCGCTGTGACCATCTGTACAAGCACACTGTGTCTATTTGTACCAGCACATTGTGTCTATCTGTACCAGCACACTGTGACAATCTGTGCCAGTACACTGTGACTGTCTTTACCAGCTCACTGTGACTATGTGTACCAGCACACTGTGACCATCTGTACCAGCACACTGTGGCCATCTGTACCAGCACATTGTGACCATCTGTACCGGCACACTGTCACTATCTGTACCAGCACAATGTGACCAACTGTACCAGCACACTGAGACCATCTGTACCAGCACGCTGTGTCTAACTGTACCAGCACACTGTGTGTATCGGTACCAGCACACTGTGACCATCTGTATAAGCACACTGTGACTATCTGTACCAGCACTCTGTGACTATCTGTACCAGCAGACTGTGACTATCTGTACCAGCACACTGTGTCTATCAGTACTACCACACTGTGACCATCTGTACCAGCAAAATGTGACCATCTGTACCAGCACACTGTGACTATCTGTACCAGCACACTGTGTCTATCTGAACCAGCACACTGTGACTATCTGTACCAGCACACTGTGACTATCTGTACCAGCACACTGTGAGTATCTGTACCAGCACACTGTGACCATCTGTACCAGCACACTGCGTCTATCTGTACCAGCACACTGCGTCTATCTGTACCAGCACACTGCGACTATCTGTACCAGCATACTGTGTCTATCTGTACCAGCACACTGCGACTATCTGTACCAGCACACTGTCACTATCTGTACCAGCACACTGTCACTATCTGTACCAGAACACTGAGACTGTCTGTACCAGCACACTGTGAGTATCTGGACCAGCACACTGTGACCATCTGTACCAGCACGCTGTGTCTAACTGTACCAGCACACTGTGTCTATCTGTCCCAGCACACTGTGATTATCTGTACGAGCAAACTGTGACTATCTGTACCGGCACACTGTGACCATGTGTACCAGCACACTGTGACCATCTGTACCAGCACACTGTGACCATCTGTACAAGCACACTGTGTCCATCTGTCCCAGCGCACTGTGACTATCTGCACCAGCACACTGTGACTATCTGTACCAGCACACTGTGACTATCTGTACCAGCACACTGTGACTATCTCTACAAGCGCACTGTGACTATCTGCACCAGCACACTGTGACCATCTGCACCAGCACACTGTGACCATCTGTACCAGCACACTGTGACTATCTGTACCAGCACACAGTGACCATCTGTACAAGCACACAGTTACCATCTGTACCAGCACACCGAGACAATCTGTACCAGCATATTGTGACTATCTGTACCAGCACAATGTGACTATCTGTACCAGCACACTGTGACATTCTGTACCAGCACACTGTGACTATCTGCACCAGCACACTGTGACTATCTGTTCCAGCACACTGTGACATTCTGTACCAGCAAACTGTGACCATCTGTACAAGCACACTTTGACTATCTGTACCAGCACACGGTGACTATCTATACCAGCACACTGTGACTATATGTACCAGCACACTGTGACATTCTGTACCAGCATACTGTGGCCATCTGTAACAGCACACTATGTCTATCTGCACAAGCACACAGTGTCTATCTGTACCAGCACACAGTGACTATCTGTTCCAGCACACTGTGACAATCTTTACCAGCGCACTGTGACTATCTGTACCAGCACACGTTGACTATCTGTACCAGCACACCGTGAATATCTGTACCAGCACACTGTGACCATCTGTAAAAGCACACTGTGACTATCTGTACCTGCACTCTGTTCCTATCTATACCAGCACACTGTGACTATATGTACCAGCACACTGTGTCTATCTGTACCACCACACTGTGACCATCTGTACCAGCAAACTGTGTACATCTGTACCTGCACACTGCGTCTATCTGTACCAGCACACTGCGTCTATCTGTACCAGCACACTGCGACTATCTGTACCAGCACACTGTGTCTATCTGTACCAGCACACTGACTAACTGTACCAGAACACTGTCACTATCTGTACCAGCACACTGTCACTATCTGTACCAGCACACTGTCACTATCTGTACCAGCACACTGTCACTATCTGTACCAGCACACTTTGACTATCTGTACCAGCACAGTGTGACTATCTGTACCAGCACACTGTGCCTATCTGTACCAGCACACTGTGACTATCTCTACCAGCACACTGTGAACATCTGTACCAGCACACTTTCACTATCTGAACCAGCACAGTGTGACTATCTGTACCAGCACACTCTGACTATCTGTACCAGCGCACTGTGACCATCTGTACAAGCACACTGTGAACATCTGTACAAGCAAACTGTGACTATCTGTAACAGCACACTGTGACTATCTGTACCAGCACACTGTGACTATCTGTACCAGCACAATGTGACCATCTGTACCAGCACATTGTAACTATCTCTACCAGCACACTGTGACTATGTGTACCAGCACACTGTGACTATCTGTACCAGCCCAATGTGACCATCTGTACAGGCACACGGTAACTATCTGTACCAGCAAACTGTGTCTATCTATACCAGCACTCTGTGACTATCTGTACCAGCACACTGTGACTATCTGTACGAGCACACTGTGACTATCTGTACCAGCACACTGTGACCATCTGAACCAGCACACTGTGACCATCTGTACAAGCACACTGTGACCATCTGTACCATCACACTGTGTCTATCTGTCCCAGCACACTGTGATTATCTGTACGAGCACACTGTGACTATCTGTGCCAGCACACTGTGACCTTGTGTACCAACACACTGTGACCATCTGTACCAGCACGCTGTGACCATCTGTAACAGCACACTGTGTATATCTGTACCAGCATACAGTGTATATCTGTACCGGCACACTGTGACCATGTGTACCAGCACACTGTGACCATCTGTACCAGCACACTGTGACCATCTGTAACAGCACACTGTGTATATCTGTACCAGCATACAGTGTATATCTGTACCAGCACACTGTGACTATCTGTACCAGCACGCTGTGTCTATCTGTACCAGCACACTGTGTCCATCTGTCCCAGCGCACTGTGACTATCTGCACCAGCACACTGTGACTATCTGTACCAGCACACTGTGACTATCTGTACCAGCACACTGTGACTATCTCTACAAGCGCACTGTGACTATCTGCACCAGCACACTGTGACCATTTGCGCCAGCACACTGTGACCATCTGTACAAGCACACTGTGACTATCTGTACCAGCACACAGTGACCATCTGTACATGCACACAGTGACCATATGTACCAGCACACGGAGACAATCTGTACCAGCACACTGTGACTATCTTTACCAGCACAATGTGACTATCTGTACCAGCACACTGTGACTATCTGTACCGGCACACTGTGACATTCTGTACCAGCAAACTGTGACCATCTGTACAAGCACACTTTGACTATCTGTACCAGCACACGGTGACTATCTATACCAGCACACTGTGACTATATGTACCAGCACACTGTGACATTCTGTACCAGCATACTGTGGCCATCTGTAACAGCACACTATGTCTATCTGTACAAGCACACAGTGTCTATCTGTACCAGCACACAGTGACTATCTGTTCCAGCACACTG
Organism: Cetorhinus maximus; assembly: GCF_964194155.1. Lineage (NCBI taxonomy): Eukaryota > Metazoa > Chordata > Chondrichthyes > Lamniformes > Cetorhinidae > Cetorhinus > Cetorhinus maximus. Next base: position 105,104 of record NW_027596652.1, read on the forward strand.
TGACAATCTTTACCAGCGCACTGTGACTATCTGTACCACCACACGTTGACTATCTGTACCAGCACACCGTGACTATCTGTACCAGCACACTGTGACCATCTGTAAAAGCACACTGTGACTATCTGTACCTGCACTCTGTTCCTATCTATACCAGCACACTGTGACTATATGTACCAGCACACTGTGTCTATCTGTACCACCACACTGTGACCATCTGTACCAGCAAACTGTGTACATCTGTACCTGCACACTGCGTCTATCTGTACCAGCACACTGCGTCTATCTGTACCAGCACACTGCGACTATCTGTACCAGCACACTGTGTCTATCTGTACCAGCACACTGACTATCTGTAACAGAACACTGTCACTATCTGTACCAGCACACTGTCACTATCTGTACCAGCACACTGTCACTATCTGTACCAGCACACTGTCACTATCTGTACCAGCACACTTTGACTATCTGTACCAGCACAGTGTGACTATCTGTACCAGCACATTGTGCCTATCTGTACCAGCACACTGTGACTATCTGTACAAGCACACTGTGACCATCTGTACCAGCACACTGTGACCATCTGTACAAGCAAACTGTGACCATCTGTACCAGCACACTGTGACCATCTGTAATTGCACACTGTGACTATCTGTACCAGCACTCTGTGACTATCTGTACCAGCAAACTGTGACTATCTGTACAACCACACTGTGACCATCTGTACCAGCACACTGTGACTATCTGTACAAGCACACTGTGACCATCTGTACCAGCACACTGTGACCATCTGTATAAGCACACTGTGACTATCTGTATCAGCACTCTGTGACTATCTGTACCATCAAACTGTGACTATCTGTACCAGCACATTGTATCTATCAGTACTACCACACTGTGACCATCTGTAACAGCACACTGTGACTATCTGTACCAGCACACTGTGACTATCTGTACCAGCACACTGTGAGTATCTGTACCAGCACACTGTGACCATCTGATTCAGCACACTGCGTCTATCTGTACCAGCACACTGCGTCTATCTCTACCAGCACACTGCGACTATCTGTACCAGCACACTGTGTCTATCTGTACCAGGACACTGTGACTATCTGTACCAGCACACTGTCACTATCTGTACCAGCACACTGTCACTATCTGTACCAGAACACTGTGACTATCTGTACCAGCACACTGTGAACATCTGTACCAGCACACTGTGAACATCTGTACCAGCAAACTGTGACTGTCTGTACCAGCACACTGTGACCATCTGTACCAGCACGCTGTTTCTAACTGTACCAGCACACTGTGTCTATCGGTACCTGCACTCTGTGACCATCTTTACTAACACACTGTGACTATGTGTACCAGCACACTGTGACTATCTGTACCAGCACACTGTGATTATCTGGACCAGCAAATGTGATTATCTGCACCAGCAAACTGTGACTATCTGTACCTGCACATTGTGTCTATCTGTACCAGCACACTGTGACTATTTGTACCAGCACACTGTGAACATCTTTACCAGCAAACTGTGACTATCTGTACCAGCACACTGTGACTATCTGTACCAGCACACTGTGACCATCTGTACCATCACACAAGACAATCTGTACCAGCACACTGTGACTATCTGTACCAGCACACCTTGCCCTTATATACCAGCTCGCTGTGACCATCTGTACAAGCACACTGTGTCTATTTGTACCAGCACATTGTGACTATCTGTACCAGCACACTGTGACTTTCTGTAACAGCGCACAGTCTCTATCTGTACCAGCAACCTGTGTCTATCTGTACCAGCACACTGTGACAATCTGTGCCAGTACACTGTGACTGTCTTTACCAGCTCACTGTGACTATGTGTACCAGCACACTTTGACCATCTGTACCAGCACACTGTGGCTATCTGTACCAGCAAACTGTGACCATCTGTACCAGCACACTGTGACTATCTGTACCAGCACAATGTGACCAAATGTACCAGCACACTGGATCCATCTGTACCAGCACGCTGTGTCTAACTGTACCAGCACACTGTGTGTATCGGTACCAGCACACTGTGACCATCTGTATAAGCACACTGTGACTATCTGTACCAGCACTCTGTGACTATCTGTACCAGCAAACGGTGACTATCTGTACCAGCACACTGTGTCTATCAGTACTACCACACTGTGACCATTTGTACCAGCAAAATGTGACCATCTGTACCAGCACACTGTGACTATCTGTACCAGCACACTGTGTCTATCTGAACCAGCACACTGTGACTATCTGTACCAGCACACTGTGACTATCTGTACCAGCACACTGTGAGTATCTGTTCCAGCACACTGTGACCATCTGTACCAGCACACTGCGTCTATCTGTACCAGCACACTGCGTCTATATGTACCAGCACACTGCGACTATCTGTACCAGCATACTGTGTCTATCTGTACCAGCACACTGTGACTATCTGTACCAGCACACTGTCACTATCTGTACCAGCACACTGTCACTATCTGTACCAGAACACTGAGACTATCTGTACCAGCACACTGTGAGTATCTGTACCAGCACACTGTGAACATCTGTACCAGCAAACTGTGACTGTCTGTACCAGCACACTGTGAGTATCTGGACCTGCACACTGTGACCATCTGTACCAGCACGCTGTGTCTAACTGTACCAGCACACTGTGTCTATCTGTCCCAGCACACTGTGACTATCTGTACCGGCACACTGTGACCATGTGTTCCAGCACACTGTGACCATCTGTACCAGCACACTGTGACCATCTGTAACAGCACACTGTGTATATCTGTACCAGCATACAGTGTATATCTGTACCAGCACATTGTGACAATCTGTACCAGCACGTTGTGTCTATCTGTACCAGCACACTGTGTCCATCTGTCCCAGCGCACTGTGACTATCTGCACCAGCACACTGTGACTATGTGTACCAGCACACTGTGACTATCTGTACCAGCACACTGTGACTATCTCTACAAGCGCACTGTGACTATCTGCACCAGCACACTGTGACCATCTGCACCAGCACACTGTGACCATCTGAACCAGCACACTGTGACTATCTGTACCAGCACACAGTGACCATCTGTACAAGCACACAGTGACCATCTGTACCAGCACACTGAGACAATCTGTACCAGCACACTGTGACTATCTGTACCAGCACAATGTGACTATCTGTACCAGCACACTGTGACATTCTGTACCAGCACAATGTGACTATCTGTACCAGCACACTGTGACTATCTGTACCAGCACACTGTGACATTCTTTACCAGCAAACTGTGACCATCTGTACAAGCACACTTTGACTATCTGTACCAGCACACGGTGACTATCTATACCAGCACACTGTGACTATATGTACCAGCACACTGTGACATTCTGTACCAGCATACTGTGGCCATCTGTAACAGCACACTATGTCTATCTGTACAAGCACACAGTGTCTATCTGTACCAGCACACAGTGACTATCTTTCCAGCACACTGTGACAATCTTTACCAGCGCACTGTGACTATCTGTACCAGCACACGTTGACTATCTGTACCAGCACACCGTGACTATCTGTACCAGCACACTGTGACCATCTGTAAAAGCACACTGTGACTATCTGTACCTGCACTCTGTTCCTATCTATACCAGCACACTGTGACTATATGTACCAGCACACTGTGTCTATCTGTACCACCACACTGTGACCATCTGTACCAGCAAACTGTGTACATCTGTACCTGCACACTGCGTCTATCTGTACCAGCACACTGCGTCTATCTGTACCAGCACACTGTGACTATCTGTACCAGCACACTGTGACCATCTGTACCAGCACACTGTGACCATCTGTACAAGCAAACTGTGACCATCTGTACCAGCACACTGTGACCATCTGTAATTGCACACTGTGACTATCTGTACCAGCACTCTGTGACTATCTGTACCAGCAAACTGTGACTATCTGTACAACCACACTGTGACCATCTGTACCAGCACACTGTGACTATCTGTACAAGCACACTGTGACCATCTGTACCAGCACACTGTGACCATCTGTATAAGCACACTGTGACTATCTGTATCAGCACTCTGTGACTATCTGTACCATCAAACTGTGACTATCTGTACCAGCACACTGTATCTATCAGTACTACCACACTGTGACCATCTGTAACAGCACACTGTGACTATCTGTACCAGCACACTGTGACTATCTGTACCAGCACACTGTGAGTATCTGTACCAGCACACTGTGACCATCTGATTCAGCACACTGCGTCTATCTGTACCAGCACACTGCGTCTATCTCTACCAGCACACTGCGACTATCTGTACCAGCACACTGTGTCTATCTGTACCAGGACACTGTGACTATCTGTACCAGCACACTGTCACTATCTGTACCAGCACACTGTCACTATCTGTACCAGAACACTGTGACTATCTGTACCAGCACACTGTGAACATCTGTACCAGCACACTGTGAACATCTGTACCAGCAAACGGTGACTGTCTGTACCAGCACACTGTGACCATCTGTACCAGCACGCTGTTTCTAACTGTACCAGCACACTGTGTCTATCGGTACCTGCACTCTGTGACCATCTTTACTAACACACTGTGACTATCTGTACCAGCACACTGTGACTATCTGCACCAGCACACTGTGTCTATCTGTACCACCACACTGTGACCATCTGTACCAGCAAACTGTGTACATCTGTACCTGCACACTGCGTCTATCTGTACCAGCACACTGCGTCTATCTGTACCAGCACACTGCGACTATCTGTACCAGCACACTGTGTCTATCTGTACCAGCACACTGACTATCTGTACCAGAACACTGTCACTATCTGTACCAGCACACTGTCACTATCTGTACCAGCACACTGTCACTATCTGTACCAGCACACTTTGACTATCTGTACCAGCACAGTGTGAATATCTGTACCAGCACGCTGTGCCTATCTGTACCAGCACACTGTGACTATCTCTACCAGCACACTGTGAACATCTGTACCAGCACACTTTCACTATCTGTACCAGCGCACTGTGACCATCTGTACAAGCACACTGTGAACATCTGTACAAGCAAACTGTGACTATCTGTAACAGCACATTGTGACTATCTGTACCAGCACACTGTGACTATCTGTACCAGCACAATGTGACCATCTGTACCAGCACATTGTAACTATCTCTACCAGCACACTGTGACTATGTGTACCAGCACACTGTGACTATCTGTACCAGCCCAATGTGACCATCTGTACAGGCACACGGTAACTATCTGTACCAGCAAACTGTGTCTATCTGTACCAGCACTCTGTGACTATCTGTACCAGCACACTGTGACTATCTGTACGAGCACACTGTGACTATCTGAACCAGCACACTGTGACCATCTGAACCTGCACACTGTGACCATCTGTACAAGCACACTGTGACCATCTGTACCATCACACTGTGTCTATCTGTCCCAGCACACTGTGATTATCTGTACGAGCACACTGTGACTATCTGTACCAGCACACTGTGACCTTTTGTACCAGCACACTGTGACCATCTGTACCAGCACGCTGTGACCATCTGTAACAGCACACTCTGTATATCTGTACCAGCATACAGTGTATATCTGTACCAGCACACTGTGACTATCTGTACCAGCACGCTGTGTCTATCTGTACCAGCACACTGTGTCCATCTGTCCCAGCGCACTTTGACTATCTGCACCAGCACACTGTGACTATCTGTACCAGCACACTGTGACTATCTGTACCAGCACACTGTGACTATCTGTACAAGCGCACTGTGACTATCTGCACCAGCACACTGTGACCATCTGCACCAGCACACTGTGACCATCTGTACAAGCACACTGTGACCATCTGTACAAGCACACTGTGACTATCTGTACCAGCACACAGTGACCATCTGTACAAGCACACTGTGACCATCTGTACCAGCACACTGTGACCATCTGTACAAGCACACTGTGACCATCTGTACCAGCACACTGTGACTATCTGTATAAGCACACTGTGACTATCTGTACCAGCACTATGTGACGATCTGTACCAGCAAACTGTGACTATCTGTACCAGCACACTGTGACTATCTGTACCAGCACACTGTGACCATCTGTACCAGCACACTGCGTCTATCTGTACCAGCACACTGCGTCTATCTCTACCAGCACACTGCGACTATCTGTACCAGCACACTGTGTCTATCTGTACCAGCACACTGTGACTATCTGTACCAGCACACTGTCACTATCTGTACCAGCACACTGTCACTATCTGTACCAGAACACTGTGACAATCTGTGCCTGCACACTGTGACTATCTGTACCAGCACACTGTGAACATCTGTACCAGCAAACTGTGACTGTCTGTACCAGCACACTGTGAGTATCTGTACCAGCACACTGTGACCATCTGTACCAGCACGCTGTGTCTAACTGTACCAGCACACTGTGTCTATCGGTACCTGCACTCTGTGACCATCTTTACAAACACACTGTGACTATCTGTACCAGCACACTGTGACTATCTGTACCAGCACACTGTGACTATCTGTACCAGCACACTGTGATTATCTGGACCAGCAAATGTGACTATCTGCACCATCAATCTGTGACTATCTGTACCAGCACATTGTGTCTATCTGTACCAGCACACTGTGACTATTTGCACCAGCACACTGTGAACATCTGTAACAGCAATCTGTGACTATCTGTACCAGCACACTGTGACTATCTGTACCAGCACACTGTGACCATCTGTACCAGCACACAAGACAATCTGTACCAGCACACTGTGAATATCTGTACCAGCACACCTTGCCCTTATATACCAGCTCACTGTGACCATCTGTACAAGCACACTGTGTCTATTTGTACCAGCACATTGTGACTATCTGTACCAGCACACAGTGACTTTCTGTGCCAGCGCACTGTCTCTATCTGTACCAGCAACCTGTGTCTATCTGGACCAGCACACTGTGACAATCTGTGCCAGCACACTGTGGCTATCTTTACCATCTCACTGTGACTATGTGTACCAGCACACTGTGACCATCTGTACCAGCACACTGTGGCTATCTGTACCAGCACACTGTGACCATCTGTACCAGCACAATGTGACCAACTGTACCAGCACACTGAGACCATCTGTACCAGCACGCTGTGTCTAACTGTACCAGAACACTGTGTCTATCGGTACCAGCACACTGTGACCATCTGTATAAGCACACTGTGACTATCTGTACCAGCACTCTGTGACTATCTGTACCTGCAAACTGTGACTATCTGTACCAGCACACTGTGTCTATCAGTACTACCACACTGTGACCATCTGTACCAGCAAACATTGACCATCTGTACCAGCACACTGTGACTATCTGTACCAGCCCACTGTGTCTATCTGAACCAGCACACTGTGACCATCTGTACAAGCACACTGTGACCATCTGTACCAGCACACTGATACTCTCTGTACCAGCACACAGTAACCATCTGTACTAGCACACTGTGACCATCTGTACCAGCACACTGTGACCATCTGTACCAGCACACTGTGAACATCTGTATAAGCACACTGTGACTATCTGTACCAGCACTCTGTGACTATCTGTACCAGCACTCTGTGACTATCTGTACCAGCAAACTGTGACTATCTGTACAAGCACACTGTGACCATCTGTACCAGCACACTGTGACCATCTGTACAAGCACACTGTGACCATCTGTACCAGCAGACTGTGACCATCTGTATAAGCACACTGTGACTATCTGTACCAGCACTCTGTGACTATCTGTACCAGCACACTGTGACTATCGTTACCAGCACACTGTGTCTATCAGTACTACCACACTGTGACCATCTGTACCAGCACACTGTGACTATCTGTACCAGCACACTGTGACTATCTGTACCAGCACACTGTGAGTATCTGTACCAGCACACTGTGACCATCTGTACCATCAAACTTTGACAATATGTACCAGCACACTGTGACAATATGTACCAGCACACTGTGACTATATGTACCAGCACACTGTGACTATCTGTACCAGCGCACTGTGACTATCTGTACCAGCACACTGTGACCATCTGTACCAGCACATTGTGACCATCTGTACAAGCACACTGTGACTATCTGTACCAGCAGACTGTGACTATCTGTACCAGCACACTATGACTCTCTGTAACAGCACACTGTGTCTATCTGTAGCAGCACACTGTGACTCTCTGTACCAGCACACTGTGACCATCTGTACCAGCACACTGTGACTATCTGAACTAGCGCACTGTGACCATCTGCACCAGCACACAGTGTCTATCTGTACCAGCGCACTGTGCCCATCTGTACCAGCACACTCTGACCATCTGTACCAGCACACTGTGTCTATCTGTACCAGCACACTGTGACCATCTGTACCAGCACTCTGTATCTAGCTGTACCAGCACACTGTGTCTATCTGTACCAGCACACTGTGTCTATCTGTACCAGCACACTGTGACTATCTGTACCAGCACACTGTGGCTATCTGTACCAGCACATGTGACTCTCTGTACCAGCACACTGTGACTCTCTGTACCAGCACACTGTGATCATCTGTACCAGCATACTATGACCATCTGTACCAGCACACTGTGACTATCTGTACCAGCACACTGTGTCTATCTGTACCAGCACACTGTGACTATCTGTACCAGCACACTATGACCATCTGTACCAGCACACTGTGACCATCTGTACCAGCACACTGTGACGATCTGTTCAAGCGCACTGTGACCATCTGTACCACCACACTTTGTATATCTGTACCAGCACACGGTGACTATCTGTACCAGCACGCTGTGACTTTATGTACCAGCAAACTGTGTCGATCTGTCCCAGCACACTTTCACTATCTGTACCAGCACACTGTGACTATCGGTGCCAGAACACTGTGACCATCTGTATAAGCACACTGTGACTATCTGTACCAGCACTCTGTGACTATCTGTACCAGCAAACTGTGACTATCTGTACCAGCACACTGTGTCTATCAGTACTACCACACTGTGAATATCTGTACCAGCAAACTGTGACCATCTGTACCAGCACACTGTGACTATCTGTACCAGCAACCTGTGTCTATCTGGACCAGCACACTGTGACAATCTGTGCCAGCACACTGTGGCTATCTTTACCATCTCACTGTGACTATGTGTACCAGCACACTGTGACCATCTGTACCAGCACAATGTGACCAACTGTACCAGCACACTGAGACCATCTGTACCAGCACGCTGTGTCTAACTGTACCAGAACACTGTGTCTATCGGTACCAGCACACTGTGACCATCTGTATAAGCACACTGTGACTATCTGTACCAGCACTCTGTGACTATCTGTACCTGCAAACTGTGACTATCTGTACCAGCACACTGTGTCTATCAGTACTACCACAGTGTGACCATCTGTACCAGCAAACATTGACCATCTGTACCAGCACACTGTGACTATCTGTACCAGCCCACTGTGTCTATCTGAACCAGCACACTGTGACCATCTGTACAAGCACACTGTGACCATCTGTACCAGCACACTGATACTCTCTGTACCAGCACACAGTAACCATCTGTACTAGCACACTGTGACCATCTGTACCAGCACACTGTGACCATCTGTACCAGCACACTGTGAACATCTGTATAAGCACACTGTGACTATCTGTACCAGCACTCTGTGACTATCTGTACCAGCACTCTGTGACTATCTGTACCAGCAAACTGTGACTATCTGTACAAGCACACTGTGACCATCTGTACCAGCACACTGTGACCATCTGTACAAGCACACTGTGACCATCTGTACCAGCACACTGTGACCATCTGTATAAGCACACTGTGACTATCTGTACCAGCACTCTGTGACTATCTGTACCAGCACACTGTGACTATCGTTACCAGCACACTGTGTCTATCAGTACTACCACACTGTGACCATCTGTACCAGCACACTGTGACTATCTGTACCAGCACACTGTGACTATCTGTACCAGCACACTGTGAGTATCTGTACCAGCACACTTTGACCATCTGTACCATCAAACTTTGACAATATGTACCAGCACACTGTGACAATATGTACCAGCACACTGTGACTATATGTACCAGCACACTGTGACTATCTGTACCAGCGCACTGTGACTATCTGTACCAGCACACTGTGACCATCTGTACCAGCACATTGTGACCATCTGTACAAGCACACTGTGACTATCTGTACCAGCAGACTGTGACTATCTGTACCAGCACACTATGACTCTCTGTAACAGCACACTGTGTCTATCTGTAGCAGCACACTGTGACTCTCTGTACCAGCACACTGTGACCATCTGTACCAGCACACTGTGACTATCTGAACTAGCGCACTGTGACCATCTGCACCAGCACACAGTGTCTATCTGTACCAGCGCACTGTGCCCATCTGTACCAGCACACTCTGACCATCTGTACCAGCACACTGTGTCTATCTGTACCAGCACACTGTGACCATCTGTACCAGCACTCTGTATCTAGCTGTACCAGCACACTGTGTCTATCTGTACCAGCACACTGTGTCTATCTGTACCAGCACACTGTGACTATCTGTACCAGCACACTGTGGCTATCTGTACCAGCACATGTGACTCTCTGTACCAGCACACTGTGACTCTCTGTACCAGCACACTGTGATCATCTGTACCAGCATACTATGACCATCTGTACCAGCACACTGTGACTATCTGTACCAGCACACTGTGTCTATCTGTACCAGCACACTGTGACTATCTGTACCAGCACACTATGACCATCTGTACCAGCACACTGTGACCATCTGTACCAGCACACTGTGACGATCTGTTCAAGCGCACTGTGACCATCTGTACCACCACACTTTGTATATCTGTACCAGCACACGGTGACTATCTGTACCAGCACGCTGTGACTATATGTACCAGCAAACTGTGTCGATCTGTCCCAGCACACTTTCACTATCTGTACCAGCACACTGTGACTATCGGTGCCAGAACACTGTGACCATCTGTATAAGAACACTGTGACTATCTGTACCAGCACTCTGTGACTATCTGTACCAGCAAACTGTGACTATCTGTACCAGCACACTGTGTCTATCAGTACTACCACACTGTGAATATCTGTACCAGCAAACTGTGACCATCTGTACCAGCACACTGTGACTATCTGTACCAGCACACTGTGTCTATCTGAACCAGCACACTGTGACTATCTGTACCAGCACACTGTGACTATCTGTACCAGCACAATGTGACCATCTGTACCAGCACACTGCGTCTATCTGTACCAGCACACTGCATCTTTCTGTACCAGCACACTGCGACTATCTGTACCAGCACACTGTGTCTATCTGTACCAGCACACTGTGACTATCTGTACCAGCACACTGTTACTATCTGTACCAGCACACTGTCACTATCTGTACCAGAACACTGTGACTATCTGTACCAGCACACTGTGACTATCTTTACCAGCACACTGTGAACATCTGTACCAGCAAACTGTGACTGTCTGTACCAGCACACTGTGAGTATCTGGACCAGCACACTGTGACCATCTGTACCAGCACGCTTTGTCTAACTGTACCAGCACACTGTGTCTATCGATACCTGCACTCTGTGACCATCATTACAAACACACTGTGTCTATCTGTTCCAGCACACTGTGACTATCTGTGCCAGCACACTGTGACTATCTGTACCAGCACACTGTGATTATCTGGACCAGCAAATGTGATTATCTGCACCAGCAAACTGTGACTATCTGTACCAGCACACTGTGACTATCTGTACCAGCACACTGTGACTATCTGTACCAGCACACTGTGACCATCTGTACCAGCACACAAGACAATCTGTACCAGCACACTGTGACTATCTGTACCAGCACACCTGGCCCTTATATACCAGCTCACTGTGACCATCTGTACAAGCACACTGTGTCTATTTGTACCAGCACATTGTGACTATCTGTACCAGCACACTGTGACTTTCTGCACCAGCGCACTGTCTCTATCTGTACCAGCACCCTGTGTATATCAGTACCAGCACACTGTGACAATCTGTGCCAGCACACTGTGACTATCTTTATCAGCTCACTGTGACTGTGTACCAGCACACTGTGACCATCCGTACCAGCACACTGTGGCTATCTGTACCAGCACACTGTGACCATCTGTACCAGCACACTGTGACTATCTGTACCAGCACAATGTGACCAACTGTACCAGCACACTGAGACGATCTGTACCAGCACGCTGTGTCTAACTGTACCAGCACACTGTGTCTATCGGTACCAGCACACTGTGACCATCTGTACCAGCACACAGTGACCATCTGTACCAGCACATCGAGACAATCTGTACCAGCACAATGTGACCATCTGTACCAGCACACTGTGACTATCTGTACCAGCACACTGTGACTATCTGTACCAGCACAGTGTGACTATCTTTACAAGCACACTGTGACTATCTGGACGAGCAAATGTGACTATCTGTACCTGCACACAGTGACTATTTGTACCAGCACACTGTGACTATCTGTACCAGCGCACTGTATCTATCTGTACCAGGAATTGTGAATATCTGTACCAGCACACTGTGTCTATCTGTACCAGCACACTGTGTCTATCTGCACCAGCACACTGTGACTATATGTACCAGAACAGTGTGACCATCTGTACCAGCACACTGTGACGATCTGTTCAAGCGCACTGTGACCATTTGTACCACCACACTTTGAATATCTGTACCAGCACACGGTGACTATCTGTACCAGCACGCTGTGACTATATGTACCAGCAAACTGTGTCGATCTGTCCCAGCACACTTTCACTATCTGTACCAGCACACTGTGACTATCTGTGCCAGCACACTGTGACTATCTGTACAAGCACACTGTGACTATCAGTACAAGCACACTGTGACCACCTGTACCAGCACACTGTGACCACCTGTACCAGCATACTGTGACCATCTGTACAAGCACACTGTTACTATCTGTACCAGCACACTGTGACCATCTGTACCAGCACTCTGTGATTATCTGTACCAGCAAACTGTGACTATCTGTACCAGCACACTGTGTCTATCAGTACTACCACACTGTGAATATCTGTACCAGCAAACTGTGACCATCTGTACCAGCACACTGTGACTATCTGTACCAGCACACTGTGTCTATCTGAACCAGCACACTGTGACTATCTGTACCAGCACACTGTGACTATCTGCACCAGCACACTGTGAGTATCTGTACCAGCACACTGTGACCATCTGTATCAGCACACTGCGTCTATCTGTACCAGCACACTGCGTCTATCTGTACCAGCACACTGCGCCTATCTGTACCAGCACACTGTGTCTATCTGTACCAGCACACTGTCACTATCTGTACCAGCACACTGTCACTATCTGTACCAGCACACTGTCACTATCTGTACCAGAACACTGTGACTGTCTGTACCAGCACACTGTGACTATCTGTACCAGCACACTGTAAACATCTGTACCAGCAAACTGTGACTGTCTGTACCAGCACACTTTGAGTATCTGGACCAGCACACTTTGACCATCTGTAACAGCACGCTGTGTCTAACTTTACCAGCACACTTTGTCTATCGATACCTGCACTCTGTGACCATCTTTACAAACACGCTGTGACTATCTGTTCCAGCACACTGTGACTATCTGTACCAGCACACTGTGACTATCTGTACCAGCACACTGTGATTAACTGGACCAGCAAATGTGACTATCTGCACCAGCAAACTGTGACTATCTGTTCCAGCACATTGTGTCTATCTGTACCAGCACACTGTGACTATCTGTACCAGCACACTGTGAACATCTATACCAGCAAACTGTGACTATCTGTACCAGCACGCTGTGACTATCTGTACCAGCACACTGTGACCATCTGTAACAGCACACAAGACCATCTGTACCAGCACACTTTGACTATCTGTACCAGCACACCTTGCCTTTATATACCAGCTCACTGTGACCATCTGTACAAGCACACTGTGTCTATTTGTACCAGCACATTGTGACTATCTGTACCAGCACACTGTGACTTTCTGTACCAGCGCACTGTCTCTATCTGTACCAGCACCCTGTGTCTATCTGTACCAGCACACTTTGACAATCTGTGCCAGCACACTGTGACTATCTTTACCAGCTCACTGTGACTATGTGTACCAGCACACTGTGACCATCTGTACCAGCACACTGTGGCTATCTGTACCAGCACACTGTGACCATCTGTACCAGCACACTGTGACTATCTGTACCAGCACAATGTGACCAACTGTACCAGCACACTGAGACCATCTGTACCAGCACGCTGTGTCTAACTGTACCAGCACACTGTGTCTATCGGTACCAGCAAACGGTGACCATCTGTACCAGCACACAGTGACCATCTGTACCAGCACATCGAGACAATATGTACCAGCACACTGTGACCATCTGAACCAGCACACTGTGACTATCTGTACCAGCACACTGTTACCATCTGTACCAGCACACTGTGACTATCTGTACAAGCACACTGTGACTACCTGGACGTGCAAATGTGACTATCTGTACCTGCACACAGTGACTGTTTGTACCAGCACACTGTGACTATCTGTACCAGCGCACTGTGTCTATCTGTACCAGCAAATGTGAATATCTGTTCCAGCACACTGTGTCTATCTGTACCAGCACACTGTGTCTATCTGCACCATCACACTGTGACTCTATGTACCAGAACAGTGTGACCATCTGTACCAGCACACTGTGACGATCTGTTCAAGCACACTGTGACCATCTGCACCACCACACTTTGTATATCTGTACCAGCACACTGTGACTATCTGTACCAGCACGCTGTGACTATATGTACAGGCAAACTGTGTCGATCTGTCCCAGCACACTGTGACTATCTGTACCAGCACACTGTGACTATCTGTACCAGCACACTGTGACTATCTGTACAAGCACACTGTGACTATCAGTAACAGCACACTGTGACCACCTGTACCAGCACACTGTGACCATCTGTACAAGCACACTGTTACTATCTGTACCAGCACACTGTGACCATCTGTACCAGCACACTGTGACCATCTGTACCAGCACACTGTGACCATCTGTGAAAGCACACTGTGACTATCTGTACCAGCACACTGTGACTATCTATACCAGCGCACTGTGAATATCTTTACCAGCACACTGTGTCTACCTGTACCAGTAAACTGTGACCATCTGTACCAGCACACTCTGACCATCTGTACCTGCACACTGTGACTGTCTGTACCAGCACACTGTGTCTATCTGTACCAGCACACTGTGACCATCTGTACCAGCACACTGCATCTATCTGCACCAGCACACTGCGTCTATCTGTACCAGCACACTACAACTATCTGTACCAGCATACTGTGTCTATCTGTACCAGCACACTTTGACTATCTGTATCAGCACACTGTGACTATCTGTACCAGAACACTGTTATTATCTGTACCAGCACACTGTGACCATCTGTACCAGCACATAGTGTCAATCTGTACCAGCACTCTGTGACTATCTGTACCAGCACACTGTGACTTTCTGTACCATCACACTGTGACTATCTGTACCAGCACACTGTGACTATCTGTACCAGCACACTGTGATTATCTGGACTAGAAAATGTGACTATCTGCACCAGCACACGGTGACTATCTGTACCAGCACACTGTGTCAATCTGTCGAAGCACACTGTGACTATCTGTACCAGCACACTGTGTCTATCTGTACCAGCACACTGTGACTATCTGTACCAGCACACTGTGACTATCTGTACCAGCACACTGTGACTATCTGTACCAGCACACTGTGACCATTTGTACCAGCACACTGTGACTATCTGTACCAGCACACTGTGACTATCTGTACCATCACACTGTGACCATCTGTACCAGCACACTGTGACCATCTGTACTAGCACACTGTGAACATCTGTACCAGCACACTGTTATTATCTGTACTTGCACACTGTGTCTATCTGTACCAGCACACTGTGACTATCTGTACCAGCACACTGTTACTATCCGTACAAGGACACTGTAACTATCTGTACCAGCACACTGTGACCATCTGTACCATCAAACTTTGACAATATGTACCAGCACACTGTGACAATATGTACCAGCACACTGTGACTATATGTACCAGCACACTGTGACTATCTGTACCAGCGCACTGTGACTATCTGTACCAGCACACTGTGACCATCTGTACCAGCACATTGTGACCATCTGTACAAGCACACTGTGACTATCTGTACCAGCAGACTGTGACTATCTGTACCAGCACACTATGACTCTCTGTAACAGCACACTGTGTCTATCTGTAGCAGCACACTGTGACTCTCTGTACCAGCACACTGTGACCATCTGTACCAGCACACTGTGACTATCTGAACTAGCGCACTGTGACCATCTGCACCAGCACACAGTGTCTATCTGTACCAGCGCACTGTGCCCATCTGTACCAGCTCATTGTGTCAATCTGTACCAGCACGCTGTGTCTATCTGTACCAGCACACTGTGACCATCTGTACCAGCACTCTGTATCTAGCTGTACCAGCACACTGTGTCTATCTGTACCAGCACACTGTGTCTATCTGTACCATCACACTGTGACTATCTGTACCAGGACACTGTGGCTATCTGTACCAGCACACTGTGACTCTCTGTACCAGCACACTGTGACTCTCTGTACCAGCACACTGTGATCATCTGTACCAGCATACTATGACCATCTGTACCAGCACACTGTGACTATCTGTACCAGCACACTGTGTCTATCTGTACCAGCACACTGTGACTATCTGTACCAGCACATTGTGACTATCTGTACCAGCACACTATGACCATCTGTACCAGCACACTGTGACCATCTGTACCAGCACACTGTGACGATCTGTTCAAGCGCACTGTGACCATCTGTACCACCACACTTTGTATATCTGTACCAGCACACGGTGACTATCTGTACCAGCACGCTGTGACTATATGTACCAGCAAACTGTGTCGATCTGTCCCAGCACACTTTCACTATCTGTTCCAGCACACTGTGACTATCGGTACCAGAACACTGTGACCATCTGTATAAGCACACTGTGACTATCTGTACCAGCACACTGTGACCATCTGTAACAGCACACAAGACCATCTGTACCAGCACACTTTGACTATCTGTACCAGCACACCTTGCCTTTATATACCAGCTCACTGTGACCATCTGTACAAGCACACTGTGTCTATTTGTACCAGCACATTGTGACTATCTGTACCAGCACACTGTGACTTTCTGTACCAGCGCACTGTCTCTATCTGTACCAGCACCCTGTGTCTATCTGTACCAGCACACTTTGACAATCTGTGCCAGCACACTGTGACTATCTTTACCAGCTCACTGTGACTATGTGTACCAGCACACTGTGACCATCTGTACCAGCACACTGTGGCTATCTGTACCAGCACACTGTGACCATCTGTACCAGCACACTGTGACTATCTGTACCAGCACAATGTGACCAACTGTACCAGCACACTGAGACCATCTGTACCAGCACGCTGTGTCTAACTGTACCAGCACACTGTGTCTATCGGTACCAGCAAACGGTGACCATCTGTACCAGCACACAGTGACCATCTGTACCAGCACATCGAGACAATATGTACCAGCACACTGTGACCATCTGTACCAGCACACTGTGACTATCTGTACCAGCACACTGTTACCATCTGTACCAGCACACTGTGACTATCTGTACAAGCACACTGTGACTACCTGGACGTGCAAATGTGACTATCTGTACCTGCACACAGTGACTGTTTGTACCAGCACACTGTGACTATCTGTACCAGCGCACTGTGTCTATCTGTACCAGCAAATGTGAATATCTGTTCCAGCACACTGTGTCTATCTGTACCAGCACACTGTGTCTATCTGCACCATCACACTGTGACTCTATGTACCAGAACAGTGTGACCATCTGTACCAGCACACTGTGACGATCTGTTCAAGCACACTGTGACCATCTGCACCACCACACTTTGTATATCTGTACCAGCACACTGTGACTATCTGTACCAGCACGCTGTGACTATATGTACAGGCAAACTGTGTCGATCTGTCCCAGCACACTGTGACTATCTGTACCAGCACACTGTGACTATCTGTACCAGCACACTGTGACTATCTGTACAAGCACACTGTGACTATCAGTAACAGCACACTGTGACCACCTGTACCAGCACACTGTGACCATCTGTACAAGCACACTGTTACTATCTGTACCAGCACACTGTGACCATCTGTACCAGCACACTGTGACCATCTGTACCAGCACACTGTGACCATCTGTGAAAGCACACTGTGACTATCTGTACCAGCACACTGTGACTATCTATACCAGCGCACTGTGAATATCTTTACCAGCACACTGTGTCTACCTGTACCAGTAAACTGTGACCATCTGTACCAGCACACTCTGACCATCTGTACCTGCACACTGTGACTGTCTGTACCAGCACACTGTGTCTATCTGTACCAGCACACTGTGACCATCTGTACCAGCACACTGCATCTATCTGCACCAGCACACTGCGTCTATCTGTACCAGCACACTACAACTATCTGTACCAGCATACTGTGTCTATCTGTACCAGCACACTTTGACTATCTGTATCAGCACACTGTGACTATCTGTACCTGAACACTGTTATTATCTGTACCAGCACACTGTGACCATCTGTACCAGCACATAGTGTCAATCTGTACCAGCACTCTGTGACTATCTGTACCAGCACACTGTGACTTTCTGTACCATCACACTGTGACTATCTGTACCAGCACACTGTGACTATCTGTACCAGCACACTGTGATTATCTGGACTAGAAAATGTGACTATCTGCACCAGCACACGGTGACTATTTGTACCAGCACACTGTGACTATCTGTCCCAGCGGACTGTGTCTATCTCTACCAGCAAATCTGACTATCTGTACCAGCACACTGTGTCAATCTGTCGAAGCACACTGTGACTATCTGTACCAGCGCACTGTGTCTATCTGTACCAGCACACTGTGACTATCTGTACCAGCACACTGTGACTATCTGTACCAGCACACTGTGACTATCTGTACCAGCACACTGTGACCATTTGTACCAGCACACTGTGACTATCTGTACCAGCACACTGTGACTATCTGTACCATCACACTGTGACCATCTGTACCAGCACACTGTGACCATCTGTACTAGCACACTGTGAACATCTGTACCAGCACACTGTTATTATCTGTACTTGCACACTGTGTCTATCTGTACCAGCACACTGTGACTATCTGTACCAGCACACTGTTACTATCCGTACAAGGACACTGTAACTATCTGTACCAGCACACTGTGACCATCTGTACCATCAAACTTTGACAATATGTACCAGCACACTGTGACAATATGTACCAGCACACTGTGACTATATGTACCAGCACACTGTGACTATCTGTACCAGCGCACTGTGACTATCTGTACCAGCACACTGTGACCATCTGTACCAGCACATTGTGACCATCTGTACAAGCACACTGTGACTATCTGTACCAGCACACTGTGACTATCTGTACCAGCACACTATGACTCTCTGTAACAGCACACTGTGTCTATCTGTAGCAGCACACTGTGACTCTCTGTACCAGCACACTGTGACCATCTGTACCAGCACACTGTGACTATCTGAACTAGCGCACTGTGACCATCTGCACCAGCACACAGTGTCAATCTGTACCAGCACGCTGTGTCTATCTGTACCAGCGCACTGTGCCCATCTGTACCAGCTCATTGTGTCAATCTGTACCAGCACGCTGTGTCTATCTGTACCAGCACACTGTGACCATCTGTACCAGCACTCTGTATCTAGCTGTACCAGCACACTGTGTCTATCTGTACCAGCACACTGTGTCTATCTGTACCATCACACTGTGACTATCTGTACCAGGACACTGTGGCTATCTGTACCAGCACACTGTGACTCTCTGTACCAGCACACTGTGACTCTCTGTACCAGCACACTGTGATCATCTGTACCAGCATACTATGACCATCTGTACCAGCACACTGTGACTATCTGTACCAGCACACTGTGTCTATCTGTACCAGCACACTGTGACTATCTGTACCAGCACATTGTGACTATCTGTACCAGCACACTATGACCATCTGTACCAGCACACTGTGACCATCTGTACCAGCACACTGTGACGATCTGTTCAAGCGCACTGTGACCATCTGTACCACCACACTTTGTATATCTGTACCAGCACACGGTGACTATCTGTACCAGCACGCTGTGACTATATGTACCAGCAAACTGTGTCGATCTGTCCCAGCACACTTTCACTATCTGTTCCAGCACACTGTGACTATCGGTACCAGAACACTGTGACCATCTGTATAAGCACACTGTGACTATCTGTACCAGCACTCTGTGACTATCTGTACCAGCAAACTGTGACTATCTGTACCAGCACACTGTGTCTATCAGTACTACCACACTGTGAATATCTGTACCAGCAAACTGTGACCATCTGTACCAGCACACTGTGACTATCTGTACCAGCACACTGTGTCTATCTGAACCAGCACACTGTGACTATCTGTACCAGCACACTGTGACTATCTGTACCAGCACACTGTGAGTATCTGTACCAGCACACTGTGACCATCTGTACCAGCACACTGCGTCTATCTGTACCAGCACACTGCGTCTTTCTGTACCAGCACACTGCGACTATCTGTACCAGCACACTGTGTCTATCTGTACCAGCACACTGTGACTATCTGTACTAGCACACTGTTACTATCTGTACCAGCACACTGTCACTATCTGTACCAGAACACTGTGACTATCTGTACCAGCACACTGTGACTATCTTTACCAGCACACTGTGAACATCTGTACCAGCAAACTGTGACTGTCTGTACCAGCACACTGTGAGTATCTGGACCAGCACACTGTGACCATCTGTACCAGCACGCTTTGTCTAACTGTACCAGCACACTGTGTCTATCGATACCTGCACTCTGTGACCATCATTACAAACACACTGTGTCTATCTGTTCCAGCACACTGTGACTATCTGTGCCAGCACACTGTGACTATCTGTACCAGCACACTGTGATTATCTGGACCAGCAAATGTGATTATCTGCACCAGCAATCTGTGACTATCTGTACCAGCACACTGTGACTATCTGTACCAGCACACTGTGAAAATCTGTACCAGCAAACTGTGACTATCTGTACCAGCACACTGTGACTATCTGTACCAGCACACTGTGACCATCTGTACCAGCACACAAGACAATCTGTACCAGCACACTGTGACTATCTGTACCAGCACACCTGGCCCTTATATACCAGCTCACTGTGACCATCTGTACAAGCACACTGTGTCTATTTGTACCAGCACATTGTGACTATCTGTACCAGCACACTGTGACTCTCTGCACCAGCGCACTGTCTCTATCTGTACCAGCACCCTGTGTATATCAGTACCAGCACACTGTGACAATCTGTGCCAGCACACTGTGACTATCTTTATCAGCTCACTGTGACTGTGTGCCAGCACACTGTGACCATCTGTACCAGCACACTGTGGCTATCTGTACCAGCACACTGTGACCATCTGTACCAGCACACTGTGACTATCTGTACCAGCACAATGTGACCAACTGTACCAGCACACTGAGACGATCTGTACCAGCACGCTGTGTCTAACTGTACCAGCACACTGTGTCTATCGGTACCAGCACACTGTGACCATCTGTACCAGCACACAGTGACCATCTGTACCAGCACATCGAGACAATCTGTACCAGCACAATGTGACCATCTGTACCAGCACACTGTGACTATCTGTACCAGCACACTGTGACTATCTGTACCAGCACAGTGTGACTATCTTTACAAGCACACTGTGACTATCTGGACGAGCAAATGTGACTATCTGTACCTGCACACAGTGACTATTTGTACCAGCACACTGTGACTATCTGTACCAGCGCACTGTATCTATCTGTACCAGGAATTGTGAATATCTGTACCAGCACACTGTGTCTATCTGTACCAGCACACTGTGTCTATCTGCACCAGCACACTGTGACTATATGTACCAGAACAGTGTGACCATCTGTACCAGCACACTGTGAGTATCTGTACCAGCACACTGTGACCATCTGTATCAGCACACTGCGTCTATCTGTACCAGCACACTGCGTCTATCTGTACCAGCACACTGCGACTATCTGTACCAGCACACTGTGTCTATCTGTACCAGCACACTGTCACTATCTGTACCAGCACACTGTCACAATCTGTACCAGCACACTGTCACTATCTGTACCAGAACACTGTGACTGTCTGTACCAGCACACTGTGACTGTTTGTACCAGCACACTGTGACTATCTGTACCAGCGCACTGTGTCTATCTGTACCAGCAAATGTGAATATCTGTACCAGCACACTGTGTCTATCTGTACCAGCACACTGTGTCTATCTGCACCATCACACTGTGACTCTATGTACCAGAACAGTGTGACCATCTGTACCAGCACACTGTGACGATCTGTTCAAGCACACTGTGACCATCTGTACCACCACACTTTGTATATCTGTACCAGCACACTGTGTCTATCTGTACCAGCACGCTGTGACTATATGTACAGGCAAACTGTGTCGATCTGTCCCAGCACACTGTGACTATCTGTACCAGCACACTGTGACTATCTGTACCAGCACACTGTGACTATCTGTACAAGCACACTGTGACTATCAGTAACAGCACACTGTGACCACCTGTACCAGCACACTGTGACCATCTGTACAAGCACACTGATACTATCTGTACCAGCACACTGTGACCATCTGTACCAGCACACTGTGACCATCTGTACCAGCACACTGTGACCATCTGTGAAAGCACACTGTGACTATCTGTACCAGCACACTGTGACTATCTATACCAGCGCACTGTGAATATCTTTACCAGCACACTGTGTCTACCTGTACCAGTAAACTGTGACCATCTGTACCAGCACACTCTGACCATCTGTACCTGCACACTGTGACTATCTGTACCAGCACACTGTGTCTATCTGTACCAGCACACTGTGACCATCTGTACCAGCACACTGCATCTATCTGCACCAGCACACTGCGTCTATCTGTACCAGCACACTACAACTATCTGTACCAGCATACTGTGTCTATCTGTACCAGCACACTTTGACTATCTGTATCAGCACACTGTGACTATCTGTACCAGAACACTGTTATTATCTGTACCAGCACACTGTGACCATCTGTACCAGCACATAGTGTCAATCTGTACCAGCACTCTGTGACTATCTGTACCAGCACACTGTGACTTTCTGTACCATCACACTGTGACTATCTGTCCCAGCACACTGTGACTATCTGTACCAGCACACTGTGATTATCTGGACTAGAAAATGTGACTATCTGCACCAGCACACGGTGACTATTTGTACCAGCACACTGTGACTATCTGTCCCAGCGCACTGTGTCTATCTCTACCAGCAAATCTGACTATCTGTACCAGCACACTGTGTCAATCTGTCGAAGCACACTGTGACTATCTGTACCAGCACACTGTGTCTATCTGTACCAGCACACTGTGACTATCTGTACCAGCACACTGTGACTATCTGTACCAGCACACTGTGACTATCTGTACCAGCACACTGTGACCATTTGTACCAGCACACTGTGACTATCTGTACCAGCACACTGTGACTATCTGTACCATCACACTGTGACCATCTGTACCAGCACACTGTGACCATCTGTACTAGCACACTGTGAACATCTGTACCAGCACACTGTTATTATCTGTACTTGCACACTGTGTCTATCTGTACCAGCACACTGTGACTATCTGTACCAGCACACTGTTACTATCCGTACAAGGACACTGTAACTATCTGTACCAGCACACTGTGACCATCTGTACCATCAAACTTTGACAATATGTACCAGCACACTGTGACAATATGTACCAGCACACTGTGACTATATGTACCAGCACACTGTGACTATCTGTACCAGCGCACTGTGACTATCTGTACCAGCACACTGTGACCATCTGTACCAGCACATTGTGACCATCTGTACAAGCACACTGTGACTATCTGTACCAGCACACTGTGACTATCTGTACCAGCACACTATGACTCTCTGTAACAGCACACTGTGTCTATCTGTAGCAGCACACTGTGACTCTCTGTACCAGCACACTGTGACCATCTGTACCAGCACACTGTGACTATCTGAACTAGCGCACTGTGACCATCTGCACCAGCACACAGTGTCTATCTGTACCAGCGCACTGTGCCCATCTGTACCAGCTCATTGTGTCAATCTGTACCAGCACACTGTGTCTATCTGTACCAGCACACTGTGACCATCTGTACCAGCACTCTGTATCTAGCTGTACCAGCACACTGTGTCTATCTGTACCAGCACACTGTGTCTATCTGTACCAGCACACTGTGACTATCTGTACCAGGACACTGTGGCTATCTGTACCAGCACACTGTGACTCTCTGTACCAGCACACTGTGACTCTCTGTACCAGCACACTGTGATCATCTGTACCAGCATACTATGACCATCTGTACCAGCACACTGTGACTATCTGTACCAGCACACTGTGTCTATCTGTACCAGCACACTGTGACTATCTGTACCAGCACATTGTGACTATCTGTACCAGCACACTATGACCATCTGTACCAGCACACTGTGACCATCTGTACCAGCACACTGTGACGATCTGTTCAAGCGCACTGTGACCATCTGTACCACCACACTTTGTATATCTGTACCAGCACACGGTGACTATCTGTACCAGCACGCTGTGACTATATGTACCAGCAAACTGTGTCGATCTGTCCCAGCACACTTTCACTATCTGTACCAGCACACTGTGACTATCTGTGCCAGCACACTGTGACTATCTGTACAAGCACACTGTGACTATCAGTACAAGCACACTGTGACCACCTGTACCAGCACACTGTGACCACCTGTACCAGCATACTGTGACCATCTGTACAAGCACACTGTTACTATCTGTACCAGCACACTGTGACCATCTGTACCAGCACTCTGTGATTATATATACCAGCAAACTGTGACTATCAGTACCAGCACACTGTGTCTATCAGTACTACCACACTGTGAATATCTGTACCAGCAAACTGTGACCATCTGTACCAGCACACTGTGACTATCTGTACCAGCACACTGTGTCTATCTGAACCAGCACACTGTGACTATCTGTACCAGCACACTGTGACTATCTGTACCAGCACACTGTGAGTATCTGTACCAGCACACTGTGACCATCTGTATCAGCACACTGTGATTATCTGGACTTGAAAATGTGACTATCTGCACCAGCACACGGTGACTATTTGTACCAGCACACTGTGACTATCTGTCCCAGCGCACTGTGTCTATCTCTACCAGCAAATCTGACTATCTGTACCAGCACACTGTGTCAATCTGTCGAAGCACACTGTGACTATCTGTACCTGCACACTGTTTCTATCTGTACCAGCACACTGTGACTATCTGTACCAGCACACTGTGACTATCTGTACCAGCACACTGTGACTATCTGTACCAGCACACTGTGACCATTTGTACCAGCACACTGTGACTATCTGTACCAGCACACTGTGACTATCTGTACCATCACACTGTGACCATCTGTACCAGCACACTGTGACCATCTGTACTAGCACACTGTGAACATCTGTACCAGCACACTGTTATTATCTGTACTTGCACACTGTGTCTATCTGTACCAGCACACTGTGACTATCTGTACCAGCACACTGTTACTATCCGTACAAGGACACTGTAACTATCTGTACCAGCACACTGTGACCATCTGTACCATCAAACTTTGACAATATGTACCAGCACACTGTGACAATATGTACCAGCACACTGTGACTATATGTACCAGCACACTGTGACTATCTGTACCAGCGCACTGTGACTATCTGTACCAGCACACTGTGACCATCTGTACCAGCACATTGTGACCATCTGTACAAGCACACTGTGACTATCTGTACCAGCAGACTGTGACTATCTGTACCAGCACACTATGACTCTCTGTAACAGCACACTGTGTCTATCTGTAGCAGCACACTGTGACTCTCTGTACCAGCACACTGTGACCATCTGTACCAGCACACTGTGACTATCTGAACTAGCGCACTGTGACCATCTGCACCAGCACACAGTGTCTATCTGTACCAGCGCACTGTGCCCATCTGTACCAGCTCATTGTGTCAATCTGTACCAGCACACTGTGTCTATCTGTACCAGCACACTGTGACCATCTGTACCAGCACTCTGTATCTAGCTGTACCAGCACACTGTGTCTATCTGTACCAGCACACTGTGTCTATCTGTACCAGCACACTGTGACTATCTGTACCAGGACACTGTGGCTATCTGTACCAGCACACTTTGACTCTCTGTACCAGCACACTGTGACTCTCTGTACCAGCACACTGTGATCATCTGTACCAGCATACTATGACCATCTGTACCAGCACACTGTGACTATCTGTACCAGCACACTGCGTCTATCTGTACCAGCACACTGTGACTATCTGTACCAGCACATTGTGACTATCTGTACCAGCACACTATGACCATCTGTACCAGCACACTGTGACCATCTGTACCAGCACACTGTGACGATCTGTTCAAGCGCACTGTGACCATCTGTACCACCACAATTTGTATATCTGTACCAGCACACGGTGACTATCTGTACCAGCACGCTGTGACTATATGTACCAGCAAACTGTGTCGATCTGTCCCAGCACACTTTCACTATCTGTACCAGCACACTGTGACTATCTGTGCCAGCACACTGTGACTATCTGTACAAGCACACTGTGACTATCAGTACAAGCACACTGTGGCCACCTGTACCAGCACACTGTGACCACCTGTACCAGCATACTGTGACCATCTGTACAAGCACACTGTTTCTATCTGTACCAGCACACTGTGACCATCTGTACCAGCACTCTGTGATTATCTGTACCAGCACACTGTGTCTATCTGTACCAGCACACTGTGTCTATCTGTACCAGCACACTGTGTCTATCTGTTCCAGCACACTGTGTCTATCTTTACCAGCACACTGTGACTCTCTGTACCAGCACACTGTGTCTATCTGTCCCAGCACACTGTGACTATCTGTACCAGCAAACTGTGACTATCTGTACCGGCACACTGTTTCAACTCTACCGGCACACGGTGTCAACTGTACCAGCACACTGTGACTATCTGTACCAGCACACTGTGACTATCTGTACCAGCATACTTATACTATCTGTACCAGCACATTGTGACCATCTGTACCAGCACACTGTGACCATCTGTACAAGCACACTGTGTCTATCTGTACCAGCATACTGTGTCTATCTGTACATGCCCACTGTTTGTATCGGTACCAGCAGACTATGTCTACCTGTACAAGCACGCTGTGACTATCTGTACCAGCACACTGTGATTATCTGTACCAGCACACTGTGGCTCTCTGTACCAGCACAATGTGACAATCTGTACCAGCGCACTGTGACAATCTGTGCCAGCTCACTGTGACTATTTGTACCAGCACACTGTGACTATCTGTCCCAGCACACTGTGTCAATCTGTTCGAGCACGCTGTGACTATCTGTACCAGCACACTGTGACCATCTGTACCAGCAAACTGTGACCATCTGTACCAGCACACTGTGTCTATCTGTACCAGCAGACTGTGTCTATCTGTACAAGCACACTGTGTCTATCGGTACCAGCAGACTGTGTCTATCTGTACAGGCATACTGTGCCTATCTGCACCAGCACACTGTGACTATCTGTACCAGCAAACTGTGACTATCTGTGCCAGCTCACTGTGTCTAGCTGTACCAGCACACTGTGACTATCTGTACCAGCACACTGAGACTATCTGTACCAGCACACTGTGACTATCTGTACAAGCACACTGTGAATATCTGTGCCAGCACACTGTGACCATCTGTACCAGCCCACTGTGACCATCTGTACCAGCACACTGTGACCATCTATACCAGCACACTGCGACTATCTGTACCAGCACACTGCGACTATCTGTACCAGCACACTGTGTCTATCTGTACCAGCACACTGTGACCTTCTGTACCAGCACGCTGTGACCATCTGTACCTGCACACTGTGACTATCTGTCCCAGCACACTGTGTCTATCTGTACCAACAGACTGTGTCTATCTGTACCAGCAAACTGTGACTATCTGTACCAGCACACTGTGACTATCTGTACCAGCACACTGCGTCTATCTGTACCCGCACACTGCGTCTATCTGTACCCACACACTGCGACTATCTGTACCAGGTTACTGGCTCTATCGGTAACAGCACACTGTGACTATCTGTACCAGCATACTGTGACTATCTGTACAAGCACACTGTGAATATCTGTACCAGCACACTGTGACTATCTGTACCAGCACACTGTGACCATCTGTACCAGCACATAGTGTCTATTTGTACCAGCACAGTGCGAAAACTGTACCAGCATACTGACTCTATCTGTACCAGCACACTGTGACTATCTGTACCAGCACACTGTTACTATCTGTACAAGCACACTGTGACTATATGTGCCAGCACACGGTGACCATCTGTACCAGCACACCGTGACCATCTGTACCAGCACATAGTGTCTATCTGTACCAGCACACTTTGACTATCTTTTCCAGCACACTGTGACTATGTCGTACAGCACACTGTGTCTATCTGTACCAGTACACTGTGACTATCTGTACCAGCACACTGTGACTATCTGAGCCAGCACACTGTGACTATCTGTACCAGCACACTGTCACAATCTGTACCAGCACACTGTGACTATCTGTACCAGCACACTGTGAACTTCTGTACCAGCACACTCTGACTATCTGTACCAGCACACTGTGACTATCTGTACCAGCACACTGTGACCATCTGTACCAGCATGCTGTGTCTAACTGTACCAGCACACTGTACCTATCGGTACCAACACACTGTGACCATCTTTACAAGCACACTGTGACTATCTGTACCAGCACATGGTGACTATCTGTACCAGCACACTGTGACTATCTGTACCAGCACACTGTGATTATCTGGACAAGCAAAAGTGACTATCTGCACCAGCACACTGTGACTATTTGTACCAGCACACTCTGTCTATCAGCACCAGCAAATCTGATTATCTGTACCAGCACACTGTGTCTATCTGTCCCAGCACACTGTGACTATCTGTACCAGCACACTGTGACTATCTGTACCAGCACACTGTGACTATCTGTACCAGCACACTGTGACCATCTGTACCAGCACACTGTGACCATCTGTACCAGCACACTGTGACCATCTGTACCAGCACATTGTGTCTATCTGTACCAGCACACTGTGACTATCTGTACCAGCACACTGTGACTATCTGTACCAGCGCACTGTGACCATCTGTACCAGCACACTGTGACTATCTGTACCTGCACACGGTGACTATCTGTACCAGCACACTGTGACCATCTGTACCAGCACACTATGACCATCTGTACCAGCACACTGTGACTATCTGTACCTGCACACGGTGACTATCTGTACCAGCACACTGTGACTATCTGTACCAGCTCACTGTGACCATCTGTACCAGCACACTATGACCATCTGTACCAGCACACTGTGACTATCTGTACCAGCACACTGTGACCATCTCTACCAGTACACTATGACCATCTGTACCAGCACACTGTGACTATCTGTACCAGCACACTGTGTCTATCTGTACCAGCACACTGTGACTATCTGTACAAGCACACTGTGAACATCAGCACCAGCACACAGTGTCTATCTGTACCAGCGCACTGTGCCCATCTGTACCAGCTCATTTTGTCTATCTGTACCAGCAGACTGTGTCTATCTGTACAAGCATACTGTGTCTATCTGTACCAGCACACTGCGACTATCTGTACCAGCACACTGTGACTAACTGTGCCAGCTCACTGTGTCTTGCTGTACCAGCACACTGTGACTATCTGTACCAGCACACTGTGACTATCTGTACCAGCATACTTATACTATCTGTACCAGCACACTGTGACGATCTGTACCAGCACAGTGTGACCATCCGTACCAGCACACTGTGATTATCTGTACCAGCACACTGTGGCTCTCTGTACCAGCACAATGTGACAATCTGTACCAGCACACTGTGACAATCTGTACCAGCTCACTGTGACTATTTGTACCAGCACACTGTGACTATCTGTCCCAGCACACTGTGTCAATCTGTTCAAGCACCCTGTGACTATCTGTACCAGCACACTGTGACCATCTGAACCAGCACACTGTGACCATCTGTACCAGCACACTGTGTCTATCTGTACCAGCAGACTGTGTCTATCTGTACAAGCACTCAGTGTCTATCGGTACCAGCAGACTGTGTCTATCTGTACAAGCATACTGTGTCTATCTGTGCCCGCACACTCTGACTATCTGTACCAGCACACTGTGACTATCTGTGCCAGCTCACTGTGTCTAGCTGTACCAGAACACTGTGACTATATGTACCAGCACACTGAGACTATCTGTACCAGCACACTGTGACTATTTGTACCAGCACACTCTGTCTATCAGCACCAGCAAATCTGACTATCTGTACCAGCACACTGTGTCTATCTGTCCCAGCACACTGTGACTATCTGTACCAGCACACTGTGACTATCTGTACCAGCACACTGTGACTATCTGTACCAGCACACTGTGACCATCTGTACCAGCACACTGTGACCATCTGTACCAGCACATTGTGTCCATCTGTACCAGCACACTGTGACTATCTGTACCAGCACACTGTGACTATCTGTACCAGCGCACTGTGACCATCTGTACCAGCACACTGTGACAATATGTACCAGCACACTGTGACCATCTGTACCAGCACATTGTGACCATCTGTACAAGCACACTGTGACTATCTGTACCAGCACACTGTGGCTACCTGTACCAGCACACTGTGACCATCTGTAACAGCACATTGTGACCATCTGTACAAGCACACTGTGACTATCTGTACCAGCACACTGTGACCATCTGTACCAGCACACTATGACCATCTGTACCAGCACACTGTGACTATCTGTACCTGCACACTGTGACTATCTGTACCTGCACACTGTGACTATCTGTACCAGCACACTGTGACCATCTGTACCAGCACACTATGACCATCTGTACCAGCACACTGTGACTATCTGTACCTGCACACGGTGACTATCTGTACCAGCACACTGTCACTATCTGTACCAGCACACTGTGACCATCTGTACCAGTACACTATGACCATCTGTACCAGCACACTGTGACTATCTGTACCAGCACACTGTGTCTATCTGTACCAGCACACTTATACTATCTGTACCAGCACACTGTGACGATCTGTACCAGCACAGTGTGACCATCTGTACCAGCACACTGTGATTATCTGTACCAGCACACCGTGGCTCTCTGTACCAGCACAATGTGACAATCTGTACCAGCACACTGTGACAATCTGTACCAGCTCACTGTGACTATTTGTACCAGCACACTGTGACTATCTGTCCCAGCACACTGTGTCAATCTGTTCCAGCACCCTGTGACTATCTGTACCAGCACACTGTGACCATCTGTACCAGCAAACTGTGACCATCTGTACCAGCACACTGTGTCTATCTGTACCAGCAGACTGTGTCTATCTGTACAAGCACTCAGTGTCTATCGGTACCAGCAGACTGTGTCTATCTGTACAAG
Organism: Cetorhinus maximus; assembly: GCF_964194155.1. Taxonomy (NCBI): domain Eukaryota; kingdom Metazoa; phylum Chordata; class Chondrichthyes; order Lamniformes; family Cetorhinidae; genus Cetorhinus; species Cetorhinus maximus. The sequence goes on from NW_027596652.1 coordinate 137,184, forward strand.
CATACTGTGTCTATCTGTACCCGCACACTGTGACTATCTGTACCAGCACACTGTGACTATCTGTGCCAGCTCACTGTGTCTAGCTGTACCAGCACACTGTGACTATCTGTACCAGCACACTGAGACTATCTGTACCAGCACACTGTGACTATCTGTACAAGCACACTGTGACTATCTGTGCCAGCACACTGTGACCATCTGTATCAGTACACTGTGACCATCTGTACCAGCACACTGTGACTATCTGTCCCAGCACACTGTGTCAATCTGTTCCAGCACCCTGTGACTATCTGTACCAGCACACTGTGACCATCTGTACCAGCAAACTGTGACCATCTGTACCAGCACACTGTGTCTATCTGTACCAGCAGACTGTGTCTATCTGTACAAGCACTCAGTGTCTATCGGTACCAGCAGACTGTGTCTATCTGTACAAGCATACTGTGTCTATCTGTACCCGCACACTGTGACAATCTGTACCAGCACGCTGTGACTATCTGTGCCAGCTCACTGTGTCTAGCTGTACCAGCACACTGTGACTATCAGTACCAGCACACTGAGACTATCTGTACCTGCACACTGTGACTATCTGTACAAGCACACTGTGACTATCTGTGCCAGCACACTGTGACCGTCTGTACCAGCACACTGTGTCTATCTGTACCAGCACACTGTGACCTTCTGTACCAGCAGGCTGTGACCATCTGTACCTGCACACTGTGACTATCTGTACCAGCACACTGTGACTATCTGTACCAGCACACTGCGTCTATCTGTACCCGCACACTGCGTCTATCTGTACCCGCACAATGCGACTATCTGTACCAGCTTACTGACTCTATCTGTAACAGCACACTGTGACTATCTGTACCAGCATACTGTGACTATCTGTACCAGCACACTGTGACTATCTGTACCAGCACACTGTGACCATCTGTACCAGCACATAGTGTCTATCTGTACCAGCACACTTCGAAAACTGTACCAGCATACTGACTCTATCTGTACCAGCACACTGTGACTATCTGTACCAGCACACTGTGACTATCTGTACAAGCACACTGTGACTATATGTGCCATCACACGGTGACCATCTGTACCAGCACACCGTGACCATCTGGACCAGCACATAGTGTCTATCTGTACCAGCACACTGTGACTATCTGTTCCAGCACACTGTGACTATGTCTTAGAGCACACTGTGTCTATCTGTACCAGTACACTGTGACTATCTGTACCTGCACACTGTGACTATCTGAGCCAGCACACTGTGACTATCTGTACCAGCGCACTGTGACTATCCGTACCAGCACACTGTCACCATCTGTACCAGCACACTGTGACTATCTGTACCAGCACACTGTGAACATCTGTACCAGCACACTCTGACTATCTGTACCAGCACACTGTGACTATCTGTACAAGCACACTGTGACCATCTGTACCAGCATGCTGTGTCTAACTGTACCAGCACACTGTACCTATCGGTACCAGCACACTGTGACCATCTTTACAAGCACACTGTGACTCTCTGTATGAGCACATGGTGACTATCTGTACCAGCACACTGTGACTATCTGCACCAGCACACTGTGACTATTTGTACCAGCACACTGTGTCTATCAGCACCAGCAATCTGACTATCTGTACCAGCACACTGTGTCTATCTGTCCCAGCACACTGTGACTATCTGTACCAGCACACTGTGACTATCTGTACCAGCACACTGTGACTATCTGTACCAGCACACTGTGACCATCTGTACCAGCACACTGTGACCATCTGTACCAGCACACTGTGACCATCTGTACCAGCACATTGTGTCTATCTGTACCAGCACACTGTGACTATCTGTACCAGCACACTGTGACTATCTGTACCAGCGCACTGAGACCATCTGTACCAGCACACTGTGACAATATGTACCAGCACACTGTGACCATCTGTACCAGCACATTGTGACCATCTGTACAAGCACACTGTGACTATCTGTACCAGCACACTGTGACTACCTGTACCAGCACACTGTGACCATCTGTAACAGCACATTGTGACCATCTGTACAAGCACACTGTGACTATCTGTACCAGCACACTGTGACCATCTGTACCAGCACACTATGACCATCTGTACCAGCACACTGTGACTATCTGTACCTGCACACGGTGACTATCTGTACCAGCACACTGTGACTATCTGTACCAGCACACTGTGACCATCTGTACCAGCACACTATAACCATCTGTAACAGCACACTGTGACGATCTGTACCTGCACACGGTGACTATCTGTACCAGCACACTGTCACTATCTGTACCAGCACACTGTGACCATCTGTACCAGAACACTATGACCATCTGTACCAGCACACTGTGACTATCTGTACCAGTACACTGTGTCTATCTGTACCAGCACACTGTGACTATCTGTACAAGCACACTGTGACCATCAGCACCAGCACACAGTGTCTATCTGTAAAAGCGCACTGTGACTATCTGTACCAGCACACTGTGTCTATCTGTACCAGCACACTGTGACTATCTGTACAAGCCCACTGTGACCATCAGCACCAGCACACAGTGTCTATCTGTACCAGCGCACTGTGCCCATCTGTACCAGCTCATTGTGTCTATCTGTACCAGCAGACTGTGTCTATCTGTACAAGCATACTGTGTCTATCTGTACCAGCACACTGTGACTATCTGAACCAGCACACTATGACTATCTGTGCCAGCTCACTGTGTCTAGCTGTACCAGCACACTGTGACTATCTGTACCAGCATACTTATACTATCTGTACCAGCACACTGTGACCATCTGTACCAGCACACTGTGACCATCTGTACCAGCACACTGTGTCTGCCTGTACCAGCACACTGTGTCTATCTGTACCAGCACACTGTGACTATCTGTACCAGCACACTGTGTCTATCTGTACCAGCAGACTGTGTCTATCTGTACCAGCACACTGTGTCTATCTGTTTCAGCACACTGTGTCTATCTTTACCAGCACACTGTGACTCTCTCTACCAGCACACTGTGTCTATCTGTCCCAGCACACTGTGACTATCTGTACCAGCAAACTGTGACTATCTGTACCGGCACACTGTGACTATCTGTACCAGCATACTTATACAATCTGTACCAGCACACTGTGACGATCTGTACCAGCACACTGTGTCTATCTGTACCAGCATACTGTGTCTATCTTTACAAGCCCACTGTGTGTATCGGTACCAGCAGACTGTGTCTACCTGTACAAGCACACTGTGACTATCTGTACCAGCACACTGTGACAATCTGTCCCAGCACAGTGTGACAATCTGTACCAGCTCACTGTGACTATTTGTACCAGCACACTGTGACTATCTGTACCAGCACACTGTGACTATCTGTCCCAGCACACTGTGACAATCTGTTCCAGCACACTGTGACTATCTGTACCAGCACACTGTGACCATCTGTACCAGCAAACTGTGACCATCTGTACGAGCACACTGTGTCTATCTGTACCAGCAGACTGTGTCTATCTGTACAAGCACACTGTGTCTATCGGTACCAGCAGACTGTGTCTATCTGTACAAGCATACTGTGTCTATCTGTACCAGCACACTGTGACTATCTGTACCAGCACACTGTGACTATCTGTGCCAGCTCACTGTGTCTAGCTGTACCAGCAAACTGTGACTATCTGTACCAGCACACTGAGACTATCTGTACCAGCACACTGTGACTATCTGTACAAGCACACTGTGACTCTCTGTGCCAGCACACTGTGACCATCTGTACCAGCACACTTTGACCATCTGTACCAGCACACTGTGACTATCTATACCAGCACACTGCGACTATCTGTACCAGCACACTGTGTCTATCTGTACCAGCACACTTTGACCTTCTGTACCAGCACGCTGTGACCATCTGTACATGTACTCTGTGACTATCTGTCCCAGCACACTGTGTCTATCTGTACCAACAGACTGTGTCTATCTGTACCAGCACACTGTGACTATCTGTACCAGCATACTGTGACTATCTGTACCAGCACACAGCGTCTATCTGTACCCGCACACTGCGTCTATCTGTACCAGCACACTGCGACTATCTGTACCAGCTTACTGACTCTATCTGTACCAGCACACTGTGACTATCTGTACCAGCATACTGTGACTATCTGTACAAGCACACTGTGACTATCTGTTCCAGCTCACTGTGACTATCTGTACCAGCACACTGTGTCCATCTGTACCAGCACATAGTGTCTATCTGTACCAGCACACTGCGACAACTGTACCAGCATACTGACTCTATCTGTACCAGCACACTGTGACTATCTGTACCAGCACACTGTGACTGTCTGTACAAGCACACTGTGACTATCTGTGCCAGCACACTGTGACCATCTGTACCAGCACACATTGACCATCTGTACCAGCACATAGTGTCTATCTGTACCAGCACAATGTGACTATCTGTTCCAGCACACTGTGACTATGTCTTACAGCAAACTGTGTCTATCTGTACCAGCACACTGTGACTATCTGCACCAGCACACTGTGACTATCTGTGCCATCATACTGTGACTATCTGTACCAGCACACTGTGACTATCCGTACCAGCACACTGTGACCATCTGTTCCAGCACACTGTGACAATCTGTACCGGCACACTGTGAACATCTGTACCAGCTCACTCTGACTATCTGTACCAGCACACTGTGACTATCTGTACCAGCACACTGTGACCACCTGTACCAGCACATAGTGTCTATCTGTACCAGCACACTGTGACTATCTGTACCAGCACGCTGTGACTATCTGTACCAGTAAATGTGACTATCTGTACCAGCACACTGTGTATATCTGTACCAGCACAATGTGACTATCTGTAACAGCACACTGTGACTATCTGTACCAGCACACTGTGACCATCTGTACCAGCATGCTGTGTCTAACTGTACCAGCACACTGTGCCTATCGGTACCAGCACACTGTGACCATCATTACAAGCACACTGTGACTATCTGTACCAGCATATGGTGACTATCTGTACCAACACACTGTGACTATCTGTACCAGCACACTGTGATTATCTGGACAATCAAAAGTGACTAACTGCACCAGCACACTGTGACTATTTGTACCAGCACACTGTGTCTATCTGCACCAGCAAATCTGACTATCTGTACCAGCACACTGTGACTATCTGTACCAGAACACTGTGACCATCTGTACCAGCACACTGTGACCATCTGTACCAGCACACTGTGACCATCTGTACCAGCACATTGTGTCTATCTGTACCAACACACTGTGACTATCTGTACCAGCACGCTGTGACTGTCTGTACCAGCGCACTGTGACCATCTGTACCAGCACACTGTGACAATATGTACCAGCACACTGTGACCATCTGTACCAGCACATTGTGACCATCTGTACAAGCACACTGTGACTATCTGTACCAGCACACTGTGACTCCCTGTACCAGCACACTGTGACCATCTGTAACAGCACATTGTGACCATCTGTACAAGCACACTGTGACTATCTGTACCAGCACACTGTGACCATCTGTACCAGCACACTATGACCATCTGTACCAGCTCACTGTGACTATCTGTAACTGCACACGGTGACTATCTGTACCAGCACACTGAGTCTATCTGTACCAGCACACTGTGACTATCTGTACCAGCACACTGTGACTATCTGTGCCAGCACACTGTGACTATCTGTACCAGCACACTGTGACTATCCGTACCAGCACACTGTGACCATCTGTACCAGCACACTGTGACTATCTGTACCAGCACATATGAACATCTGTACCAGCACACTCTGACTATCTGTACCAGCACACTGTGACTATCTGTACCAGCACACTGTGACCATCTGTACCAGCATGCTGTGTCTAACTGTACCAGCACACTGTGCCTATCGGTACCAGCACACTGTGACCATCATTACAAGCACACTGTGACTATCTGTACCAGCACATGGTGACTATCTGTACCAGCACACTGTGACTATCTGTACCAGCACACTGTGATTATCTGGACAATCAAAAGTGACTATCTGCACCAGCACACTGTGACTATTTGTAACAGCACACTGTGTCTATCTGAACCAGCAAATCTGACTATCTGTACCAGCACACTGTGTCGATCTGTCCCAGCACACTGTGACTATCTGTTCCAGCACACTGTGACTATCTGTACCAGCACACTGTGACTATCTGTACCAGCACACTGTGACCATCTGTACCAGCACACTGTGACCATCTGTACCAGCACACTGTGACAATCTGTACCAGCACATTGTGTCTATCTGTAACAGCACACTGTGACTATCTGTACCAGCACACTGTGACTATCTGTACCAGCGCACAGTGACCATCTGTACCAGCACACTGTGACCATCTGTACCAGCACACTGTGAACATCTGTACCAGCACACTATGACCATCTATACCAGCACACTGTGACTATCTGTACCTGCACACGGTGAATATCTGTACCAGCACACTGTCACTATCTGTACCAGCACACTGTGACCATCTCTACCAGTACACTATGACCATCTGTACCAGTACACTGTGACTATCTGTACCAGCACACTGTGTCTATCTGTACCAGCACACTGTGAATATCTGTACAAGCACACTGTGACCATCAGCACCAGCACACAGTGTCTATCTGTACCAGCGCACTGTGCCGATTTGTACCAGCTCATTGTGTCTATCTGTACCAGCAGACTCTGTCTATCTGTACAAGAATATTGTGTCTATGTGTACCAGCACACTGTGACTATCTGTACCAGCACACTGTGACTATCTGTGCCAGCTCACTGTGTCTAGCTGTACCAGCACACTGTGACTATCTGTACCAGCACACTGAGACTATCTGTACCAGCACACAGTGACTATCTGTACAAGCACACTGTGACTATCTGTACCAGCGCACTGTGACCATCTGTACCAGCACACTGTGACCATCTGTACCAGCACACTGTGACTATCTATACCAGCACACTGCGACTATCTGTACCAGCTCCCTGTGTCTATCTGTACCAGCACACTGTGACCATCTGTACCAGCACGCTGTGACCATCTCTACCTGCACACTGTGACTATATGTGCCAGCACACTGTGTCTATCTGTACCAACAGACTGTGACTATCTGTACCAGCACACTGTGACTATCTGTACCAGCACACTGTGACTATCTGTACCAGCACACTGCGTCTATCTTGACCCGCACACTGCGTCTATCTGTACCAGCAGACTGCGACTATCTGTATCAGCTTACTGACTCTATCTGTACCAGCACACTGTGACTATCTGTACCAACATACTGTGACTATCTGTACAAGCACACTGTGACTATCTATACCAGCACACTGCGACTATCTGTACCAGCACACTGCGTCTATCTGTACCCGCACACTGCGTCTAAATGTACCAGCACACTGCGATTATCTGTACCAGCTTACTGACTCTATCTGTACCTGCACTCTGTGACTATCTGTATCAGCATACTGTGACTATCTGTACAAGCACACTGTGACTATCTGTACCAGCACACTGTGACTATCTGTACCAGCACACTGTGACCATCTGTACCAGCACATAGTGTCTATCTGTACCAGCACACTGCGACAACTGTACCAGCATACTGACTCTATCTGTGCCAGCACACTGTGACCATCTGTACCAGCACACCGTGACCATCTGTACCAGCACATAGTGTCTATCTGTACCAGCACACTGTGACTATCTGTTCCAGCACACTGTGACTATGTCTTACAGCACACTGTGTCTATCTGTACCAGCACACTGTGACTATCTGTACCAGCACACTGTGACTATCTGTGCCAGCACACTGTGACTATCTGTACCAGCACACTGTGACTATCCGTACCAGCACACTGTGACCATCTGTACCAGCACACTGTGACTATCTGTACCAGCACACTGTGAACATCTGTACCAGCACACTCTGACTATCTGTACCAGCACACTGTGACTATCTGTACCAGCACACTGTGACCATCTGTACCAGCATGCTGTGTCTAACTGTACCAGCACACTGTGCCTATCGGTACCAGCACACTGTGACCATCATTACAAGCACACTGTGACTATCTGTACCAGCACATGGTGACTATCTGTACCAACACACTGTGACTATCTGTACCAGCACACTGTGATTATCTGGACAAGCAAAAGTGACTAACTGCACCAGCACACTGTGACTATTTGTACCAGCAAACTGTGTCTATCTGCACCAGCAAATCTTACTATCTGTACCTGCACACTGTGTCTATCTGTCCCAGCACACTGTGACTATCTGTACCAGCACACTGTGACTATCTGTACCAGCACACTGTGACCATCTGTACCAGCACACTGTGACCATCTGTACCAGCACACGGTGACCATCTGTACCAGCACATTGTGTCTATCTGTACCAGCACACTGTGACTATCTGTACCAGCACGCTGTGACTATCTGTACCAGCGCACTGTGACCATCTGTACCAGCACACTGTGACAATATGTACCAGCACACTGTGACCATCTGTACCAGCACATTGTGACCATCTGTACAAGCACACTATGACTATCTGTACCAGCACACTGTGACTATCTGTAACTGCACACGGTGACTATCTGTACCAGCAGACTGTGTCTATCTGTACCAGCACACTGTGACTATCTGTACCAGCACACTGTGACTATCTGTGCCAGCACACTGTGACTATCTGTACCAGCACACTGTGACTATCCGTACCAGCACACTGTGACCATCTGTACCAGCACACTGTGACTATCTGTACCAGCACATGTGAACATCTGTACCAGCACACTCTGACTATCTGTACCAGCACACTGTGACTATCTGTACCAGCACACTGTGACCATCTGTACCAGCATGCTGTGTCTAACTGTACCAGCACACTGTGCCTATCGGTACCAGCACACTGTGACCATCATTACAAGCACACTGTGACTATCTGTACCAGCACATGGTGACTATCTGTACCAGCACACTGTGACTATCTGTACCAGCACACTGTGATTATCTGGACAAGCAAAAGTGACTATCTGCACCAGCACACTGTGACTATTTGTAACAGCACACTGTGTCTATCTGAACCAGCAAATCTGACTATCTGTACCAGCACACTGTGTCGATCTGTCCCAGCACACTGTGACTATCTGTTCCAGCACACTGTGACTATCTGTACCAGCACACTGTGACTATCTGTACCAGCAAACTGTGACCATCTGTACCAGCACACTGTGACCATCTGTACCAGCACACTGAGACAATCTGTACCAGCACATTGTGTCTATCTGTAACAGCACACTGTGACTATCTGTACCAGCACACTGTGACTATCTGTACCAGCGCACTGTGACCATCTGTACCAGCACACTGTGGCAATATGTACCAGCACACTCTGACCATCTGGACCAGCACACTGTGACTATCTGTACCAGCACACTGTGACTATCTGTACCAGCACACTGTGACCATCTGTACCTGCACACTGTGACCATCTGTACCAGCACACTGTGAACATCTGTACCAGCACACTATGACCATCTATACCAGCACACTTTGACTATCTGTACCTGCACACGGTGACTATCTGTACCAGCACACTGTCACTATCTGTACCAGCACACTGTGACCATCTCTACCAGTACACTATGACCATCTGTACCAGCACACTGTGACTATCTGTACCAGCACACTGTGTCTATCTGTACCAGCACACTGTGACTATCTGTACAAGCACAGTGTGACCATCAGCACCAGCACACAGTGTCTATCTGTACCAGCGCACTGTTCCGATCTGTACCAGCTCATTGTGTCTATCTGTACCAGCAGACTCTGTCTATCTGTACAAGAATATTGTGTCTATGTGTACCAGCACACTGTGACTATCTGTACCAGCACACTGTGACTATCTGTGCCAGCTCACTGTGTCTAGCTGTACCAGCACACTGTGACTATCTGTACCAGCACACTGAGACTATCTGTACCAGCACACAGTGACTATCTGTACAAGTACACTGTGACTATCTGTACCAGCACACTGTGACCATCTGTACCAGCACACTGTGACCATCTGTACCAGCACACTGTGACTATCTATACCAGCACACTGCGACTATCTGTACCAGCTCACTGTGTCTATCTGTACCAGCACACTGTGACCATCTGTACCAGCACGCTGTGACCATCTCTACCTGCACACTGTGACTATATGTGCCAGCACACTGTGTCTATCTGTACCAACAGACTGTGACTATCTGTACCAGCACACTGTGACTATCTGTACCAGCACACTGTGACTATCTGTACCAGCACACTGCGTCTATCTTAACCCGCACACTGCGTCTATCTGTACCAGCAGACTGCGACAATCTGTACCAGCTTACTGACTCTATCTGTACAGGCACACTGTGACTATCTGTACCAGCATACTGTGATTATCTGTACCAGCACACTGTGACTATCTGAACCAGCACACTGTGACCAGCTGTACCAGCACATAATGTCTATCTGTACCAGCACACTGCGACTATCTGCACCAGAATACTGACTCTATCTGTACCAGCACAGTGTGACTATCTGTACCAGCACACTGTGACTATCTGTACAAGCACACTGTGACTATCTGTGCCAGCACACTGTGACCATCTGTACCAGCACACTGTGACCATCTGTACCAGCACACTGTGACTATCTATACCAGCACACTGCGACTATCTGTACCAGCACACTGCGTCTATTTGTACCCGCACACTGTGTCTAAATGTACCAGCACACTGCGATTATCTGTACCAGCTTACTGACTCTATCTGTACCAGCACACTGTGACTATCTGTACCAGCATACTGTGACTATCTGTACAAGCACACTGTGACTATCTGTACCAGCACACTGTGACTATCTGTACCAGCACACTGTGACCATCTGTACCAGCACATAGTGTCTATCTGTACCAGCACACTGCGACAACTGTACCAGCATACTGACTCTATCTGTACCAGCACACTGTGACTATCTGTAGCAGCACACTGTGACTATCTGTACAAGCACACTGTGACTATCTGTTCCAGCACACTGTGACCATCTGTACCAGCACACCGTGACCATCTGTACCAGCACATAGTGTCTATCTGTACCAGCACACTGTGACTATCTGTTCCAGCACACTGTGACTATGTCTTACAGCACACTGTGTCTATCTGTACCAGCACACTGTGACTATCTGTACCAGCACACTGTGACTATCTGTGCCAGCACACTGTGACTATCTGTACCAACACACTGTGACTATCCGTACAAGCACACTGTGACCATCTGTACCAGCACACTGTGACTATCTGTACCAGCACACTGTGAACATCTGTACCAGCACACTCTGACTATCTGTACCAGCACACTGTGACTATCTGTACCAGCACAATGTGACCATCTGTACCAGCATGCTGTGTCTAACTGTACCAGCACACTGTGCCTATCGGTACCAGCACACTGTGACCATCATTACAAGCACACTGTGACTATCTGTACCAGCACATGGTGACTATCTGTACCAACACACCGTGACTATCTGTACCAGCACACTGTGATTATCTGGACAAGCAAAAGTGACTAACTGCAACAGCACAATGTTACTATTTGTACCAGCACACTGTGTCTATCTGTACCAGCAAATCTGACTATCTGTACCAGCACACTGTGACTATCTGTACAAGCACACTGTGACTATCTGTGCCAGCACACTGTGACCATCTGTACCAGCACACTGTGACCATCTGTACCAGCACACTGTGACCATCTGTACCAGCACACTGTGACTATCTATACCAGCACACTGCGACTATCTGTACCAGCACACTGCGTCTATCTGTACCCGCACACTGCGTCTAAATGTACCAGCACACTGCGATTATCTGTACCAGCTTACTGACTCTATCTGTACCAGCACACTGTGACTATCTGTACCAGCATACTGTGACTATCTGTACAAGCACACTGTGACTATCTGTACCAGCACACTGTGACTATCTGTACCAGCACACTGTGACCATCTGTACCAGCACATAGTGTCTATCTGTACCAGCACACTGCGACAACTGTACCAGCATACTGACTCTATCTGTACCAGCACACTGTGACTATCTGTAGCAGCACACTGTGACTATCTGTACAAGCACACTGTGACTATCTGTGCCAGCACACTGTGACCATCTGTACCAGCACACCGTGACCATCTGTACCAGCACATAGTGTCTATCTGTACCAGCACACTGTGACTATCTGTTCCAGCACACTGTGACTATGTCTTACAGCACACTGTGTCTATCTGTACCAGCACACTGTGACTATCTGTACCAGCACACTGTGACTATCTGTGCCAGCACACTGTGACTATCTGTACCAGCACACTGTGACTATCCGTACAAGCACACTGTGACCATCTGTACCAGCACACTGTGACTATCTGTACCAGCACACTGTGAACATCTGTACCAGCACACTCTGACTATCTGTACCAGCACACTGTGACTATCTGTACGAGCACAATGTGACCATCTGTACCAGCATGCTGTGTCTAACTGTACCAGCACACTGTGCCTATCGGTACCAGCACACTGTGACCATCATTACAAGCACACTGTGACTATCTGTACCAGCACATGGTGACTATCTGTACCAACACACCGTGACTATCTGTACCAGCACACTGTGATTATCTGGACAAGCAAAAGTGACTAACTGCAACAGCACAAAGTGACTATTTGTACCAGCACACTGTGTCTATCTGCACCAGCAAATCTGACTATCTGTACCAGCACACTGTGTCTATCTGTCCCAGCACACTGTGACTATCTGTACCAGCACACTGTGACTATCTGTACCAGCACACTGTGACTATCTGTACCAGCACACTGTGACCATCTGTACCAGCACACTGTGACCATCTGTACCAGCACACTGTGACCATCTGTACCAGCACATTGTGTCTATCTGTACCAGCACACTTTGACTATCTGTACCAGCACGCTGTGACTATCTGTACCAGCGCACTGTGACCATCTGTACCAGCACACTGTGACAATATGTACCAGCAAACTGTGACCATCTGTACCAGCACATTGTGACCATCTGTACAAGCACACTGTGACTATCTGTACCAGCACACTGTGACTCCCTGTACCAGCACACTGTGACCATCTGTAACAGCACATTGTGACCATCTGTACAAGCACACTGTGACTATCTGTACCAGCACACTGTGACCATCTGTACCAGCACACTATGACCATCTGTACCAGCACACTGTGACTATCTGTAACTGCACACGGTGACTATCTGTACCAGCACACTGTGTCTATCTGTACCAGCACACTGTGACTATCTGTTCCAGCACACTGTGACTATCTGTGCCAGCACACTGTGACTATCTGTACTAGCACACTGTGACTATCCGTACCAGCACACTGTGACTATCTGTACCAGCACACTGTGACCACCTGTACCAGCATGCTGTGTCTAACTGTACGAGCACACTGTGCCTATCGGTACCAGCACACTGTGACCATCATTACAAGCACACTGTGACTATCTGTACCAGCACACTGTGATTATCTGGACAAGCAAAAGTGACTATCTGCACCAGCACACTGTGACTATTTGAAACAGCACACTGTGTCTATCTGAACCAGCAAATCTGACTTTCTGTACCAGCACACAGTGTCGATCTGTCCCAGCACACTGTGACTATCTGTTCCAGCACACTGTGACTATCTGTACCAGCACACTGTGACTATCTGTACCAGCACACTGTGACCATCTGTACCAGCACACTGTGACCATCTGTACCAGCACACTGTGACAATCTGTACCAGCACATTGTGTCTATCTGTAACAGCACACTGTGACTATCTGTACCAGCACACTGTGACTATCTGTACCAGCGCACTGTGACCATCTGTACCAGTACACTGTGACAATATGTACCAGCACACTCTGACCATCTGTACCAGCACACTGTGACTATCTGTACCAGCACACTGTGACTATCTGTACCAGCACACTTTGACCATCTGTACCTGCACACTGTGACCATCTGTACCAGCACACTGTGAACATCTGTACCAGCACACTATGACCATCTATACCAGCACACTGTGACTATCTGTACCTGCACACGGTGACTATCTGTACCAGCACACTGTCACTATCTGTACCAGCACACTGTGACCATCTCTACCAGTACACTATGACCATCTGTACCAGCACACTGTGACTATCTGTACCAGCACACTGTGTCTATCTGTACCAGCACACTGTGACTATCTGTACAAGCACACTGTGACCATCAGCACCAGCACACAGTGTCTATCTGTACCAGCGCACTGTGCCGATTTGTACCAGCTCATTGTGTCTATCTGTACCAGCAGACTCTGTCTATCTGTACAAGAATAATGTGTCTATGTGTACCAGCACACTGTGACTATCTGTACCAGCACACTGTGACTATCTGTGCCAGCTCACTGTGTCTAGCTGTACCAGCACACAGTGACTATCTGTACCAGCACACTGAGACTATCTGTACCAGCACACAGTGACTATCTGTACAAGCACACTGTGACTATCTGTACCAGCACACTGTGACCATCTGTACCAGCACACTGTGACCTTCTGTACCAGCACACTGTGACTATCTATACCAGCACACTGCGACTCTCTGTACCAGCTCACTGTGTCTATCTGTACCAGCACACTGTGACCATCTGTACCAGCACGCTGTGACCATCTGTACCTGCACACTGTGACTATATGTGCCAGCAGACTGTGTCTATCTGTACCAACAGACTGTGACTATCTGTACCAGCACACTGTGACTATCTGTACCAGCACACTGTGACTATCTGTACCAGCACACTGCGTGTATCTTAACCCGCACACTGCGTCTATCTGTACCAGCAGACTGCGACTATCTGTACCAGCTTACTGACTCTATCTGTACCAGCACACTGTGACTATCTGTACCAGCATACTGTGACTATCTGTACAAGCACACTGTGACTATCTGTACCAGCACACTGCGACTATCTGTACCAGCACACTGTGACCATCTGTACCAGCACATAATGTCTATCTGTACCAGCACACTGCGACTATCTGTACCAGAATACTGACTCTATCTGTACCAGCACAGTGTGACTATCTGTACCAGCACACTGTGACTATCTGTACAAGCACACTGTGACTATCTGTGCCAGCACACTGTGACCATCTGTACCAGCACACTGTGACCATCTGTACCAGCACACGGTGACCATCTGTACCAGCACATTGTGTCTATCTGTACCAGCACACTGTGACTATCTGTACCAGCACGCTGTGACTATCTGTTCCAGCGCACTGTGACCATCTGTACCAGCACACTGTGACAATATGTACCAGCACACTGTGACCATCTGTACCAGCACATTGTGACCATCTGTACAAGCACACTGTGACTATCTGTACCAGCACACTGTGACTATCTGTAACTGCACACGGTGACTATCTGTACCAGCAGACTGTGTCTATCTGTACCAGCACACTGTGACTATCTGTACCAGCACACTGTGACTATCTGTGCCAGCACACTGTGACTATCTGTACCAGCACACTGTTACTATCCGTACCAGCACACTGTGACTATCTGTACCACCACATGTGAACATCTGTACCAGCACACTCTGACTATCTGTACCAGCACACTGTGACTATCTGTACCAGCACACTGTGACCATCTGTACCAGCATGCTGTGTCTAACTGTACCAGCACACTGTGCCTATCGGTACCAGCACACTGTGACCATCATTACAAGCACACTGTGACTATCTGTACCAGCACATGGTGACTATCTGTACCAGCACACTGTGACTATCTGTACCAGCACACTGTGATTATCTGGACAAGCAAAAGTGACTATCTGCACCAGCACACTGTGACTATTTGTAACAGCACACTGTGTCTATCTGAACCAGCAAATCTGACTATCTGTACCAGCACACTGTGTCGATCTGTCCCAGCACACTGTGACTATCTGTTCCAGCACACTGTGACTATCTGTACCAGCACACTGTGACTATCTGTACAAGCACACTGTGACCATATCTACCAGCACACTGTGACCATCTGTACCAGCACACTGTGACAATCTGTACCAGCACATTGTGTCTATCTGTAACAGCACACTGTGACTACCTGTACCAGCACACTGTGACTATCTGTACCAGCGCACTGTGACCATCTGTACCAGCACACTGTGACAATATGTACCAGCACACTCTGACCATCTGTACCAGCACACTGTGACTATCTGTACCAGCACACTGTGACTATCTGTACCAGCACACTGTGACCATCTGTACCTGCACACTGTGACCATCTGTACCAGCACACTGTGAACATCTGTACCAGCACACTATGACCATCTATACCAGCACACTGTGACTATCTGTACCTGCACACGGTGACTATCTGTACCAGCACACTGTCACTATCTGTACCAGCACACTGTGACCATCTCTACCAGTACACTATGACCATCTGTACCAGCACACTGTGACTATCTGTACCAGCACACTGTGTCTATCTGTACCAGCACACTGTGACTATCTGTACAAGCACAGTGTGACCATCAGCACCAGCACACAGTGTCTATCTGTACCAGCGCACTGTGCCGATCTGTACCAGCTCATTGTGTCTATCTGTACCAGCAGACTCTGTCTATCTGTACAAGAATATTGTGTCTATGTGTACCAGCACACTGTGACTATCTGTACCAGCACACTGTGACTATCTGTGCCAGCTCACTGTGTCTAGCTGTACCAGCACACTGTGACTATCTGTACCAGCACACTGAGACTATCTGTACCAGCACACAGTGACTATCTGTACAAGTACACTGTGACTATCTGTACCAGCACACTGTGACCATCTGTACCAGCACACTGTGACCATCTGTACCAGCACACTGTGACTATCTATACCAGCACACTGCGACTATCTGTACCAGCTCACTGTGTCTATCTGTACCAGCACACTGTGACCATCTGTACCAGCACGCTGTGACCATCTCTACCTGCACACTGTGACTATATGTGCCAGCACACTGTGTCTATCTGTACCAACAGACTGTGACTATCTGTACCAGCACACTGTGACTATCTCTACCAGCACACTGTGACTATCTGTACCAGCACACTGCGTCTATCTTAACCCGCACACTGCGTATATCTGTACCAGCAGACTGCGACTATCTGTACCAGCTTACTGACTCTATCTGTACCAGCACACTGTGACTATCTGTACCAGCATACTGTGACTATCTGTACATGCACACTGTGACTATCTGTACCAGCACACTGCGACTATCTGTACCAGCACACTGTGACCATCTGTACCAGCACATAATGTCTATCTGTACCAGCACACTGCGACTATCTGTACCAGAATAATGACTCTATCTGTACCAGCACAGTGTGACTATCTGTACCAGCACACTGTGACTATCTGCACAAGCACACTGTGACTATCTGTGCCAGCACACTGTGACCATCTGTACCAGCACACTGTGACCATCTGTACCAGCACACTGTGACTATTTGTAACAGCACACTGTGTCTATCTGAACCAGCAAATCTGACTATCTGTACCAGCACACTGTGTCGATCTGTCCCAGCACACTGTGACTATCTGTTCCAGCACACTGTGACTATCTGTACCAGCACAGTGTGACTATCTCTACCAGCACACTGTGACCATCTGTACCAGCACACTGTGACCATCTGTACCAGCACACTGTGACCATCTGTACCAGCACATTGTGTCTATCTGTAACAGCACACTGTGACTCTCTGTACCAGCACACTGTGACTATCTGTACCAGCGCACTGGGACCATCTGTACCAGCACACTGTGACCATCTGTACCAGCACACTGTGACTATCTATACCAGCACACTGCGACTATCTGTACCAGCACACTGCGTCTATCTGTACCCGCACACTGCGTCTAAATGTACCAGCACACTGCGATTATCTGTACAAGCTTACTGACTCTATCTGTACCAGCACACTGTGACTATCTGTACCAGCATACTGTGACTATCTGTACAAGCACACTGTGACTATCTGTACCAGCACACTGTGACTATCTGTACCAGCACACTGTGACCATCTGTACCAGCACATAATGTCTATCTGTACCAGCACACTGCGACTATCTGTACCAGAATACTGACTCTATCTGTACCAGCACAGTGTGACTATCTATACCAGCACACTGTGACTGTCTGTACAAGCACTCTGTGACTATCTGTGCCAGCATACTGTGACCATCTGTACCAGCACACTGTGACCATCTGTACCAGCACACGATGACTATTTATACCAGCACACTGCGACTATCTGTACCAGCACACTGTGTCTATCTGTACCAGCACACTGTGACCTTCTGTACCAGCACGCTGTGACCATCTGTACCTGCACACTGTGACTATCTGTCCCAGCACACTGTGTCTATCTGTACCAACAGACTGTGTCTATCTGTACCAGCACACTGTGACCATCTGTACCTGCACACTGTGACTATCTGTCCCAGCACACTGTGTCTATCTGTACCAGCTTACTGACTCTATCTGTACCAGCACACGGTGACTATCTGTACCAGCATACTGTGACTATCTGTACAAGCACACTGTGACTATCTGTGCCAGCACACTGTGAACATCTGTACCAGCACACCGTGACCATCTGTACCAGCACACTGTGACTATGTCTTACAGCACACTGTGTCTATCTGTACCAGCGCACTGTGACTATCTGTACCAGCACACTGTGACTATCTGTGCCAGCACACTGTGACTATCTGTACCAGCACACTGTGACTATCCGTACCAGCACACTGTGACTATCTGTACCAGCACATGTGAACATCTGTACCAGCACACTCTGACTGTCTGTACCAGCACACTGTGACTATCTGTACCAGCACACTGTGACCATCTGTACCAGCATGCTGTGTCTAACTGTACCAGCACACTGTGCCTATCGGTACCAGCACACTGTGACCATCATTACAAGCACACTGTGACTATCTGTACCAGCACATGGTGACTATCTGTACCAGCACACTGTGACTATCTGTACCAGCACACTGTGATTATCTGGAGAAGCAAAAGTGACTATCTGCACCAGCACACTGTGACTATTTGTAACAGCACACTGTGTCTATCTGAACCAGCAAATCTGACTATCTGTACCAGCACACTGTGACTATCTGTACCAGCACACTGTGTCTATCTGTACCAGCACACTGTGACTATCTGTACCAGCACACTGTGACCATCTGTACCAGCACACTGTGACCATCTGTACCAGCACACTGTGACCATCTGTACCAGCACATTGTGTCTATCTGTAACAGCACACTGTGACTATCTGTACCAGCACACTGTGACTATCTGTACCAGCGCACTGTGACCATCTGTACCAGCACACTGTGACAATATGTACCAGCACACTCTGACCATCTGTACCAGCACACTGTGACTATCTGTACCAGCACACTGTAACTATCTGTACCAGCACACTTTGACCATCTGTACCAGCACACTGTGACCATCTGTACCAGCACATTGTGTCTATCTGTACCAGCACACTGTGTCTATCTGAACCAGCACACTGTGACTATCTGTACCAGCACACTGTGACTATCTGTACCAGCACACTGTGAGTATCTGTACCAGCACACTGTGACCATCTGTACGAGCACACTGCGTCTATCTGTACCAGCACACTGCGTCTATCTGTACCAGCACAGTGCGACTATCTGTACCAGCACACTGTGTCTATCTGTACCAGCACACTGTGACTATCTGTACCAGCACACTGTGACTATCTGTACCAGCACACTGTGACCATCTGTACCTGCACACTGTGACCATCTGTACCAGCACACTGTGAACATCTGTACCAGCACACTATGACCATCTATACCAGCACACTGTGACTATCTGTACCTGCACACGGTGACTATCTGTACCAGCACACTGTCACTATCTGTACCAGCACACTGTGACCATCTCTACCAGTACACTATGACCATCTGTACCAGCACACTTTGACTATCTGTACCAGCACACTGTGTCTATCTGTACCAGCACACTGTGACTATCTGTACAAGCACAGTGTGACCATCAGCACCAGCACACAGTGTCTATCTGTACCAGCGCACTGTGCCGATTTGTACCAGCTCATTGTGTCTATCTGTACCAGCAGACTCTGTCTATCTGTACAAGAAAATTGTGTCTATGTGTACCAGCACACTGTGACTATCTGTACCAGCACACTGTGACTATCTGTGCCAGCTCACTGTGTCTAGCTGTACCAGCACACTGTGACTATCTGTACCAGCACACTGAGACTATCTGTACCAGCACACAGTGACTATCTGTACAAGCACACTGTGACTATCTGTACCAGCACACTGTGACCATCTGTACCAGCACACTGTGACCATCTGTACCAGCACACTGTGACTATCTATACCAGCACACTGCGACTATCTGTACCAGCTCACTGTGTCTATCTGTACCAGCACACTGTGACCATCTGTACCAGCACGCTGTGACCATCTGTACCTGCACACTGTGACTATATGTGCCAGCACACTGTGTCTATCTGTACCAACAGACTGTGACTATCTGTACCAGCACACTGTGACTATCTGTACCAGCACACTGTGACCATCTGTACCAGCACACTGCGTCTATCTTAACCCGCACACTGCGTCTATCTGTACCAGCAGACCTGCGACTATCTGTACCAGCTTACTGACTCTATCTGTACCAGCAAACTGTGACTATCTGTACCAGCATACTGTGACTATCTGTACAAGCACACTGTGACTATCTGTACCAGCACACTGCGACTATCTGTACCAGCACACTGTGACCATCTGTACCAGCACATAATGTCTATCTGTACCAGCACACTGCGACTATCTGTACCAGAATACTGACTCTATCTGTACCAGCACAGTGTGACTATCTGTACCAGCACACTGTGACTATCTGTACAAGCACACTGTGACTATCTGTGCCAGCACACTGTGACCATCTGTACCAGCACACTGTGACCATCTGTACCAGCACACTGTGACTATTTGAAACAGCACACTGTGTCTATCTGAGCCAGCAAATCTGACTATCTGTACCAGCACACTGTGTCGATCTGTCCCAGCACACTGTGACTATCTGTTCCAGCACACTGTGACTATCTGTACCAGCACACTGTGACTATCTGTACCAGCACACTGTGACCATCTGTACCAGCACACTGTGACCATCTGTACCAGCACACTGTGACCATCTGTACCAGCACATTGTGTCTATCTGTAACAGCACACTGTGACTATCTGTACCAGCACACTGTGACTATCTGTACCAGCGCACTGTGACCATCTGTACCAGCACACTGTGACCAGCTGTACCAGCACACTGTGAATATCTATACCAGCACACTGCGACTATCTGTACCAGCACACTGCGTCTATCTGTACCCGTACACTGCGTCTAAATGTACCAGCACTCTGCGATTATCTGTACCAGCTTACTGACTCTATCTGTACCAGCACACTGTGACTATCTGTACCAGCATACTGTGACTATCTGTACAAGCACACTGTGACTATCTGTACCAGCACACTGTGACTATCTGTACCAGCACACTGTGACCATCTGTACCAGCACATAATGTCTATCTATACCAGCACACTGCGACTATCTGTACCAGAATACTGACTCTATCTGTACCAGCACAGTGTGACTATCTATACCAGCACACTGTGACTATCTGTACCAGCACACTGTGACTATCTGTGCCAGCACACTGTGACTATCTGTACCAGCACACTGTGACTATCCGTACCAGCACACTGTGACTATCTGTACCAGCACACTGTGAACATCTGTACCAGCACACTCTGACTGTCTGTACCAAAACACTGTGACTATCTGTACCAGCACGCTGTGACCATCTGTACCAGCATGCTGTGTCTAACTGTACCAGCACACTGTGCCTATCGGTACCAGCACACTGTGACCATCATTACAAGCACACTGTGACTATCTGTACCAGCACATGGTGACTATCTGTACCAGCACACTGTGACTATCTGTACCAGCACACTGTGATTATCTGGACAAGCAAAAGTGACTATCTGCACCAGCACACTGTGACTATTTGTAACAGCACACTGTGTCTATCTGAACCAGCAAATCTGACTATCTGTACCAGCACACTGTGACTATCTGTACCAGCACACTGTGACTATCTGTACCAGCACACTGTGACCATCTGTACCAGCACACTGTGACCATCTGTACCAGCACATTGTGTCTATCTGTAACAGCACACTGTGACTATCTGTACCAGCACACTGTGACTATCTGTACCAGCGTACTGTGACCATCTGTACCAGCTCACTGTGACAATATGTACCAGCACACTCTGACCATCTGTACTAGCACACTGTGACTATCTGTACCAGCACACTGTGACTATCTGTACCAGCACACTTTGACCATTTGTACCTGCACACTGTGACCATCTGTACCAGCACACTGTGACCATCTGTACCAGCACATTGTGTCTATCTGTACCAGCACACTGTGTCTATCTGAACCAGCACACTGTGACTATCTGTACCAGCACACTGTGACTATCTGTACCAGCACACTGTGAGTATCTGTACCAGCACACTGTGACCATCTGTACCAGCACACTGCGTCTATCTGTACCAGCACACTGCGTCTATCTGTACCAGCACAGTGCGACTATCTGTACCAGCACACTGTGTCTATCTGTACCAGCACACTGTGACTATCTGTACCAGCACACTGTCACTATCTGTACCAGCACACTGTCACTATCTGTACCAGAAAACTCTGACTATCTGTACCAGCACACTGTGACTATCTGTACCTGCACACTGTGAACATCTGTACCAGCGAACTGTGACTGTCTGTACCAGCACACTGTGAGTATCTGGACCAGCACACTGTGCCCATCTGTACCAGCACGCTGTGTCTAACTGTACCAGCACACTGTGTCTATCGATACCTGCACTCTGTGACCATCTTTACAAACACAATGTGACTATCTGTTCCAGCACACTGTGACTATCTGTACCAGCACACTGTGACTATCTGTACCAGCACACTGTGACTATCTGTACCAGCACACTGTGATTATCTGGACCAGCAAATGTGACTATCTGCACCAGCAAACTGTGACTATCTGTACCAGCACATTGTGTCTATCTGTACCAGCACACTGTGACTATCTGTACCAGCACACTGTGAACATCTGTACCAGCAAACTGTGACTATCTGTACCAGCACACTGTGACTATCTGTACCAGCACACTGTGACCATCTGTACCAGCACACAAGACCATCTGTAACAGCACACTGTGACTATCTGTACCAGCACACCTTGCCCTTATATACCAGCTCACTGTGACCATCTGTACAAGCACACTGTGTCCATTTGTACCAGCATATTGTGACTATCTGTACCAGCACACTGTGACTTTCTGTACCAGCGCACTGTCTCTATCTGTACCAGCACCCTGTGTCTATCTGTACCAGCACACTGTGACAATCTGTGCCAGCACACGGTGACTATCTTTACCAGCTCACTGTGACTATGTGTACCAGCAAACTGTGACCATCTGTACCAGCACACTGTGGCTATCTGTACCAGCACACTGTGACCATCTGTACCAGCACACTGTGACTATCTGTACCAGCACAATGTGACCAGCTGTACCAGCACACTGAGACCATCTGTACCAGCACGCTGTGTCTAACTGTACCAGTACACTGTGTCTATCGGTACCAGCACACTGTGACCATCTGTACCAGCACACAGTGACCATCTGTACCAGCACATCGAGACAATCTGTACCAGCACACTGTGACCATCTGTACCAGCACACTGTGTCTATCTGTACCAGCACACTGTGTCTATCTGTACCAGCACACTGTGACAATCTGTACCAGCACACTGTGACTATCAGTACAAGCACACTGTGACTACCTGGACGTGCAAATGTGACTATCTGTACCTGCACACAGTGACTGTTTGTACCAGCACACTGTGACTATCTGTACCAGCGCACTGTGTCTATCTGTACCAGCAAATGTGAATATCTGTACCAGCACACTGTGTCTATCTGTACCAGCACACTGTGTCTATCTGCACCAGCACACTGTGACTATATGTACCAGAACAGTGTCACCATCTGTACCAGCACACTGTGACGATCTGTTCAAGCACACTGTGACCATCTGTACCACCACACTTTGTATATCTGTACCAGCACACTGTGACTATCTGTACCAGCACGCTGTGACTATATGTACCAGCAAACTGTGTCGATCTGTCCCAGCACACTGTGACTATCTGTACCAGCACACTGTGACTATCTGTACCAGCACACTGTGACTATCTGTACAAGCACACTGTGACAATCAGTACCAGCACACTGTGACCACCTGTACCAGCACACTGTGACAATCTGTACAAGCACACTGTTACTATCTGTACCAGCACACTGTGACCATCTGTACCAGCACACTGTGACCATCTGTACCAGCACACTGTGACTATCTGTACCAGCACACTGTGACTATCTATACCAGCACACTGTGACCATCTGTACCAGCACACTGTGACTATCTGTACCAGCACACTGTGACTATCTGTACCAGCACACTGTGACCATCTGTACTAGCACACTGTGAACATCTGTACCAGCACACTGTGATTATCTGTACTTGCACACTGTGTCTATCTGTACCAGCACAATGTGATTATCTGTACCAGCACAATGTTTCTATCCGTACAAGGACACTGTAACTATCTGTACCAGCACACTGTGACCATCTGTACCATCAAACTTTGACAATATGTACCAGCACACTGTGACAATATGTACCAGCACACTGTGACTTTATGTACCAGCACACTGTGACTATCTGTACCAGCACACTGTGACTATCTGTACCAGCACACTGTGACTCTCTGTACCAGCACACTGTGTCTATCTGTACCAGCACACTGTGACTCTCTGTTCCTGCACACTGTGATCATCTGTACCAGCATACTATGACCATCTGTACCAGCACACTGTGTCTATCTGTACCAGCACAATGTGACTATCTGTACCATCACACTGTGACTATCTGTACCAGCACACTGTGTCTATCTGTACCAGCACACTGTGTCTATCTGTACCAGCACACTGTGTCTATCTGTTCCAGCACACTGTGTCTATCTTTGCCAGCACACTGTGACTCTCTGTACCAGCACACTGTGTCTATCTGTCCCAGCACACTGTGACTATCTGTACCAGCAAACTGTGACTATCTGTACCGGCACACTGTTTCAACTCTACCGGCACACGGTGTCAACTGTACCAGCACACTGTGACTATCTGTACCAGCACACTGTGACTATCTGTACCAGCATACTTATACTATCTGTACCAGCACACTGTGACGATCTGTACCAGCACACTGTGACCATCTGTACCAGCACACTGTGTCTGCCTGTACCAGCACACTGTGTCTATCTGTACTAGCATACTGTGTCTATCTGTACAAGCCCACTGTGTGTATCGGTACCAGCAGACTGTGTCTACCTGTACAAGCACACTGTGACTATCTGTACCAGCACACTGTGATTATCTGTACCAGCACACTGTGGCTCTCTGTACCAGCACAATGTGACAATCTGTACCAGCACACTGTGACAATCTGTACCAGCTCACTGTGACTATTTGTACCAGCAAACTGTGACTATCTGTTCCAGCACACTGTGACTATCTGTCCCAGCACACTGTTTCAATCTGTTCCAGCACACTGTGTCTATCTGTACCAGCACACTGTGACAATCTGTACCAGCACACTGTGACTATCTGTACTAGCACACTGTGACTACCTGGACGTGCAAATGTGACTATCTGTACCTGCACACAGTGACTGTTTGTACCAGCACACTGTGACTATCTGTACCAGCGCACTGTGTCTATCTGTCCCAGCAAATGTGAATATCTGTACCAGCACACTGTGTCTATCTGTACCAGCACACTGTGTCTCTCTGCACCAGCACACTGTGACTATATGTACCAGAACAGTTTGACCTTCTGTACCAGCACACTGTGACGATCTGTTCAAGCACACTGTGACCATCTGTACCACCACACTTTGTATATCTGTACCAGCACGCTGTGACTATATGTACCAGCAAACTGTGTCGATCTGTCCCAGCACACTGTGACTATCTGTACCAGCACACTGTGACTATCTGTACCAGCACACTGTGACTATCTGTACAAGCACACTGTGACAATCAGTACCAGCACACTGTGACCACCTGTACCAGCACACTGTGACCATCTGTACAAGCACACTGTTACTATCTGTACCAGCACACTGTGACCATCTGTACCAGCACACTGTGACCATCTGTACCAGCACACTGTGACCATCTGTAAAAGCACACTGTGACTATCTGTACCAGCACACTGTGACTATCTATGCCAGCGCACTGTGAATATCTTTACCAGCACACTGTGTCTACCTGTACCAGTAAGCTGTGACCATCTGTACCAGCACACTCTGACCATCTCTACCTGCACACTGTGACTATCTGTACCAGCACACTGTGTCTATCTGTACCAGCACACTGTGACTATCTGTATCAGCACACTGTGACTACCTGTACCAGCACACTGTGACTATCTGTACCAGCACACTGTGACCATCTGTACCAGCACACTGCATCTATCTGCACCAGCACACTGCGTCTATCTGTACCAGCACACTACAACTATCTGTACCAGCATACTGTGTCTATCTGTACCAGCACACTTTGACTATCTGTATCAGCACACTGTGACTATCTGTACCAGAACACTGTTATTATCTGTACCAGCACACTGTGACTATCTGTACCAGCACACAGTGATTATCTGGACCAGAAAATGTGACTATCTGCACCAGCACACGGTGACTATTTGTACCAGCACGATGTGACTATCTGTCCCAGCGCACTGTGTCTATCTGTACCAGAAAATCTGACTATCTGTACCAGCACACTGTGTCAATCTGTCGAAGCACACTGTGACTATCTGTACCAGCACACTGTGTCTATCTGTACCAGCACACTGTGACTATCTGTACCAGCACTCTGTGACTATCTGTACCAGCACACTGTGACTATCTGTACCAGCACACTGTGACTATCTATACCAGCACACTGTGACCATCTGTACCAGCACACTGTGACTATCTGTACCAGCACACTGTGACTATCTATACCAGCACACTGTGACCATCTGTACTAGCACACTGTGAATATCTGTACCAGCACACTGTGACTATCTGTACCAGCACACTGTGACCATCTGTACTAGCACACTGTGAACATCTGTACCAGCACACTGTGATTATCTGTACTTGCACACTGTGTCTATCTGTACCAGCTCAATGTGACTATCTGTACCAGCACACTGTTACTATCCGTACAAGGACACTGTAACTATCTGTACCAGCACACTGTGACCATCTGTACCATCAAACTTTGACAATATGTACCAGCACACTGTGACAATATGTACCAGCACACTGTGACTTTATTTACCAGCACACTGTGACTATCTGTACCAGCACACTGTGACTATCTGTACCAGCACACTGTGACTCTCTGTACCAGCACACTGTGTCTATCTGTACCAGCACACTGTGACTCTCTGTTCCTGCACACTGTGATCATCTGTACCAGCATACTATGACCATCTGTACCAGCACACTGTGACTATCTGTACCAGCACACTGTGTCTATCTGTACCAGCACACTGTGACTATCTGTACCAGCACACTGTGACTATCTGTACCAGCACACTATGACCATCTGTACCAGCACACTGTGACCATCTGTACCAGCACACTGTGACTATCTGAACTAGCGCACTGTGACCATCTGCACCAGCACACAGTGTCTATCTGTACCAGCGCACTGTGCCCATCTGTACCAGCTCATTGTGTCTATCTGTAGCAGCACACTGTGTCTATCTGTACCAGCACACTGTGACCATCTGTACCAGCACTCTGTATCTATCTGTACCAGCACACTGTGTATATCTGTACCAGCACACTGTGTCTATCTGTACCAGGACACTGTGGCTATCTGTACCAGCACACTGTGACTTTCTGTACCAGCACACTGTGACTATCTGTACCAGCACACTGTGACTTTCTGTACCAGCACACTGAGACTATCTGTACCAGCACACTGTGTCCATCTGTACCAGCACACTGTGACCATCTGTACCAGCACATTTTGACTATCTGTACCGGCACCCTGTGTCTATCTGTACCAGCACACTGTGTCTATCTGTACCAGCACACTGTGACTATCTGTACCAGCACACTGTGTCTATCTGTACCAGCACACTGTTTCTATCTGTACCAGCACACTGTGTCTATCTGTTCCAGCACACTGTGTCTATCTTTACCAGCACACTGTGACTCTCTGTACCAGCACACTGTGACTATCTGTACCAGCATACTTATACTATCTGTACCAGCACACTGTGACGATCTGTACCAGCACACTGTGACCATCTGTACCAGCACACTGTGTCTGCCTGTACCAGCACACTGTGTCTATCTGTACTAGCATACTTTGTCTATCTGTAAAAGCCCACTGTGTGTATCGGTACCATCAGACTGTGTCTACCTGTACAAGCACACTGTGACTATCTGTACCAGCACACTGTGATTATCTGTACCAGCACACTGTGGCTCTCTGTACCAGCACAATGTGACAATCTGTACCAGCACACTGTGACAATCTGTACCAGCTCACTGTGACTATTTGTACCAGCACACTGTGACTATCTGTTCCAGCACACTGTGACTATCTGTCCCAGCACAATGTTTCAATCTGTTCCAGCACACTGTGACTATCTGTACCAGCACACTGCGACTATCTGTACCAGCTCACTGTGTCTATCTGTACCAGCACACTGTGACTATCTGTACCAGCACACTGTGACTATCTATACCAGCACACTGTTACCATCTGTACCAGCACACTGTGACTATCTGTACCAGCACACTGTGACTATCTGTACCAGCACACTGTGACCATCTGTACTAGCACACTGTGAACATCTGTACCAGCACACTGTGATTATCTGTACTTGCACACTGTGTCTATCTGTACCAGCACAATGTGATTATCTGTACCAGCACAATGTTTCTATCCGTACAAGGACACTGTAACTATCTGTACCAGCACACTGTGACCATCTGTACCATCAAACTTTGACAATATGTACCAGCACACTGTGACAATATGTACCAGCACACTGTGACTTTATGTACCAGCACACTGTGACTATCTGTACCAGCACACTGTGACTATCTGTACCAGCACACTGTGACTCTCTGTACCAGCACACTGTGTCTATCTGTACCAGCACACTGTGACTCTCTGTTCCTGCACACTGTGATCATCTGTACCAGCATACTATGACCATCTGTACCAGCACACTGTGTCTATCTGTACCAGCACAATGTGACTATCTGTACCATCACACTGTGACTATCTGTACCAGCACACTGTGTCTATCTGTACCAGCACACTGTGTCTATCTGTACCAGCACACTGTGTCTATCTGTTCCAGCACACTGTGTCTATCTTTGCCAGCACACTGTGACTCTCTGTACCAGCACACTGTGTCTATCTGTCCCAGCACACTGTGACTATCTGTACCAGCAAACTGTGACTATCTGTACCGGCACACTGTTTCAACTCTACCGGCACACGGTGTCAACTGTACCAGCACACTGTGACTATCTGTACCAGCACACTGTGACTATCTGTACCAGCATACTTATACTATCTGTACCAGCACACTGTGACGATCTGTACCAGCACACTGTGACCATCTGTACCAGCACACTGTGTCTGCCTGTACCAGCACACTGTGTCTATCTGTACTAGCATACTGTGTCTATCTGTACAAGCCCACTGTGTGTATCGGTACCAGCAGACTGTGTCTACCTGTACAAGCACACTGTGACTATCTGTACCAGCACACTGTGATTATCTGTACCAGCACACTGTGGCTCTCTGTACCAGCACAATGTGACAATCTGTACCAGCACACTGTGACAATCTGTACCAGCTCACTGTGACTATTTGTACCAGCAAACTGTGACTATCTGTTCCAGCACACTGTGACTATCTGTCCCAGCACACTGTTTCAATCTGTTCCAGCACACTGTGTCTATCTGTACCAGCACACTGTGACAATCTGTACCAGCACACTGTGACTATCTGTACTAGCACACTGTGACTACCTGGACGTGCAAATGTGACTATCTGTACCTGCACACAGTGACTGTTTGTACCAGCACACTGTGACTATCTGTACCAGCGCACTGTGTCTATCTGTCCCAGCAAATGTGAATATCTGTACCAGCACACTGTGTCTATCTGTACCAGCACACTGTGTCTCTCTGCACCAGCACACTGTGACTATATGTACCAGAACAGTTTGACCTTCTGTACCAGCACACTGTGACGATCTGTTCAAGCACACTGTGACCATCTGTACCACCACACTTTGTATATCTGTACCAGCACGCTGTGACTATATGTACCAGCAAACTGTGTCGATCTGTCCCAGCACACTGTGACTATCTGTACCAGCACACTGTGACTATCTTTACCAGCACACTGTGACTATCTGTACAAGCACACTGTGACAATCAGTACCAGCACACTGTGACCACCTGTACCAGCACACTGTGACCATCTGTACAAGCACACTGATACTATCTGTACCAGCACACTGTGACCATCTGTACCAGCACACTGTGACCATCTGTACCAGCACACTGTGACCATCTGTAAAAGCACACTGTGACTATCTGTACCAGCACACTGTGACTATCTATACCAGCGCACTGTGAATATCTTTACCAGCACACTGTGTCTACCTGTACCAGTAAGCTGTGACCATCTGTACCAGCACACTCTGACCATCTGTACCTGCACACTGTGACTATCTGTACCAGCACACTGTGTCTATCTGTACCAGCACACTGTGACTATCTGTATCAGCACACTGTGACTACGTGTACCAGCACACTGTGACTATCTGTACCAGAACACTGTGACCATCTGTACCAGCACACTGCATCTATCTGCACCAGCACACTGCGTCTATCTGTACCAGCACACTACAACTATCTGTACCAGCATACTGTGTCTATCTGTACCAGCACACTTTGACTATCTGTATCAGCACACTGTGACTATCTGTACCAGAACACTGTTATTGTCTGTACCAGCACACTGTGACTATCTGTACCAGCACACAGTGATTATCTGGACCAGAAAATGTGACTATCTGCACCAGCACACGGTGACTATTTGTACCAGCACAATGTGACTATCTGTCCCAGCGCACTGTGTCTATCTGTACCAGAAAATCTGACTATCTGTACCAGCACACTGTGTCAATCTGTCGAAGCACACTGTGACTATCTGTACCAGCACACTGTGTCTATCTGTACCAGCACACTGTGACTATCTGTACCAGCACTCTGTGACTATCTGTACCAGCACACTGTGACTATCTGTACCAGCACACTGTGACTATCTATACCAGCACACTGTGACCATCTGTACCAGCACACTGTGACTATCTGTACCAGCACACTGTGACTATCTATACCAGCACACTGTGACCATCTGTACCAGCACACTGTGAATATCTGTACCAGCACACTGTGACTATCTGTACCAGCACACTGTGACCATCTGTACTAGCACACTGTGAACATCTGTACCAGCACACTGTGATTATCTGTACTTGCACACTGTGTCTATCTGTACCAGCTCAATGTGACTATCTGTACCAGCACACTGTTACTATCCATACAAGGACACTGTAACTATCTGTACCAGCACACTGTGACCATCTGTACCATCAAACTTTGACAATATGTACCAGCACACTGTGACAATATGTACCAGCACACTGTGACTTTATGTACCAGCACACTGTGACTATCTGTACCAGCACACTGTGACTATCTGTACCAGCACACTGTGACTCTCTGTACCAGCACACTGTGTCTATCTGTACCAGCACACTGTGACTCTCTGTTCCTGCACACTGTGATCATCTGTACCAGCATACTATGACCATCTGTACCAGCACACTGTGACTATCTGTACCAGCACACTGTGTCTATCTGTACCAGCACACTGTGACTATCTGTACCAGCACACTGTGACTATCTGTACCAGCACACTATGACCATCTGTACCAGCACACTGTGACTATCTGAACTAGCGCACTGTGACCATCTGCACCAGCACACAGTGTCTATCTGTACCAGCGCACTGTGCCCATCTGTACCAGCTCATTGTGTCTATCTGTAGCAGCACACTGTGTCTATCTGTACCAGCACACTGTGACCATCTGTACCAGCACTCTGTATCTATCTGTACCAGCACACTGTGTATATCTGTACCAGCACACTGTGTCTATCTGTACCAGGACACTGTGGCTATCTGTACCAGCACACTGTGACTTTCTGTACCAGCACACTGTGACTATCTGTACCAGCACACTGTGACTTTCTGTACCAGCACACTGAGACTATCTGTACCAGCACACTGTGTCCATCTGTACCAGCACACTGTGACCATCTGTACCAGCACATTTTGACTATCTGTACCGGCACCCTGTGTCTATCTGTACCAGCACACTGTGTCTATCTGTACCAGCACACTGTGACTATCTGTACCAGCACACTGTGTCTATCTGTACCAGCACACTGTTTCTATCTGTACCAGCACACTGTGTCTATCTGTTCCAGCACACTGTGTCTATCTTTACCAGCACACTGTGACTCTCTGTACCAGCACACTGTGACTATCTGTACCAGCATACTTATACTATCTGTACCAGCACACTGTGACGATCTGTACCAGCACACTGTGACCATCTGTACCAGCACACTGTGTCTGCCTGTACCAGCACACTGTGTCTATCTGTACTAGCATACTGTGTCTATCTGTACAAGCCCACTGTGTGTATCGGTACCAGCAGACTGTGTCTACCTGTACAAGCACACTGTGACTATCTGTACCAGCACACTGTGATTATCTGTACCAGCACACTGTGGCTCTCTGTACCAGCACAATGTGACAATCTGTACCAGCACACTGTGACAATCTGTACCAGCTCACTGTGACTATTTGTACCAGGACACTGTGACTATCTGTTCCAGCACACTGTGACTATCTGTCCCAGCACAATGTTTCAATCTGTACCAGCTCACTGTGACTATGTGTACCAGCAAACTGTGACCATCTATACCAGCACACTGTGGCTATCTGTACCAGCACACTGTGACCATCTGTACCAGCACACTGTGACTATCTGTACCAGCACAATGTGACCAGCTGTACCAGCACACTGAGACCATCTGTACCAGCACGCTGTGTCTAACTGTACCAGTACACTGTGTCTATCGGTACCAGCACACTGTGACCATCTGTACCAGCACACAGTGACCATCTGTACCAGCACATCGAGACAATCTGTACCAGCACACTGTGACCATCTGTACCAGCACACTGTGTCTATCTGTACCAGCACACTGTGACAATCTGTACCAGCACACTGTGACTATCAGTACAAGCACACTGTGACTACCTGGACGTGCAAATGTGACTATCTGTACCTGCACACAGTGACTGTTTGTACCAGCACACTGTGACTATCTGTACCAGCGCACTGTGTCTATCTGTACCAGCAAATGTGAATATCTGTACCAGCACACTGTGTCTATCTGTACCAGCACACTGTGTCTATCTGCACCAGCACACTGTGACTATATGTACCAGAACAGTGTCACCATCTGTACCAGCACACTGTGACGATCTGTTCAAGCACACTGTGACCATCTGTACCACCACACTTTGTATATCTGTACCAGCACACTGTGACTATCTGTACCAGCACGCTGTGACTATATGTACCAGCAAACTGTGTCGATCTGTCCCAGCACACTGTGACTATCTGTACCAGCACACTGTGACTATCTGTACCAGCACACTGTGACTATCTGTACAAGCACACTGTGACAATCAGTACCAGCACACTGTGACCACCTGTACCAGCACACTGTGACAATCTGTACAAGCACACTGTTACTATCTGTACCAGCACACTGTGACCATCTGTACCAGCACACTGTGACCATCTGTACCAGCACACTGTGACTATCTGTACCAGCACACTGTGACTATCTATACCAGCACACTGTGACCATCTGTACCAGCACACTGTGACTATCTGTACCAGCACACTGTGACTATCTGTACCAGCACACTGTGACCATCTGTACTAGCACACTGTGAACATCTGTACCAGCACACTGTGATTATCTGTACTTGCACACTGTGTCTATCTGTACCAGCACAATGTGATTATCTGTACCAGCACAATGTTTCTATCCGTACAAGGACACTGTAACTATCTGTACCAGCACACTGTGACCATCTGTACCATCAAACTTTGACAATATGTACCAGCACACTGTGACAATATGTACCAGCACACTGTGACTTTATGTACCAGCACACTGTGACTATCTGTACCAGCACACTGTGACTATCTGTACCAGCACACTGTGACTCTCTGTACCAGCACACTGTGTCTATCTGTACCAGCACACTGTGACTCTCTGTTCCTGCACACTGTGATCATCTGTACCAGCATACTATGACCATCTGTACCAGCACACTGTGTCTATCTGTACCAGCACAATGTGACTATCTGTACCATCACACTGTGACTATCTGTACCAGCACACTGTGTCTATCTGTACCAGCACACTGTGTCTATCTGTACCAGCACACTGTGTCTATCTGTTCCAGCACACTGTGTCTATCTTTGCCAGCACACTGTGACTCTCTGTACCAGCACACTGTGTCTATCTGTCCCAGCACACTGTGACTATCTGTACCAGCAAACTGTGACTATCTGTACCGGCACACTGTTTCAACTCTACCGGCACACGGTGTCAACTGTACCAGCACACTGTGACTATCTGTACCAGCACACTGTGACTATCTGTACCAGCATACTTATACTATCTGTACCAGCACACTGTGACGATCTGTACCAGCACACTGTGACCATCTGTACCAGCACACTGTGTCTGCCTGTACCAGCACACTGTGTCTATCTGTACTAGCATACTGTGTCTATCTGTACAAGCCCACTGTGTGTATCGGTACCAGCAGATTGTGTCTACCTGTACAAGCACACTGTGACTATCTGTACCAGCACACTGTGATTATCTGTACCAGCACACTGTGGCTCTCTGTACCAGCACAATGTGACAATCTGTACCAGCACACTGTGACAATCTGTACCAGCTCACTGTGACTATTTGTACCAGCAAACTGTGACTATCTGTTCCAGCACACTGTGACTATCTGTCCCAGCACACTGTTTCAATCTGTTCCAGCACACTGTGTCTATCTGTACCAGCACACTGTGACAATCTGTACCAGCACACTGTGACTATCTGTACTAGCACACTGTGACTACCTGGACGTGCAAATGTGACTATCTGTACCTGCACACAGTGACTGTTTGTACCAGCACACTGTGACTATCTGTACCAGCGCACTGTGTCTATCTGTCCCAGCAAATGTGAATATCTGTACCAGCACACTGTGTCTATCTGTACCAGCACACTGTGTCTCTCTGCACCAGCACACTGTGACTATATGTACCAGAACAGTTTGACCTTCTGTACCAGCACACTGTGACGATCTGTTCAAGCACACTGTGACCATCTGTACCACCACACTTTGTATATCTGTACCAGCACGCTGTGACTATATGTACCAGCAAACTGTGTCGATCTGTCCCAGCACACTGTGACTATCTGTACCAGCACACTGTTACTATCCGTACCAGCACACTGTGACTATCTGTACCACCACATGTGAACATCTGTACCAGCACACTCTGACTATCTGTACCAGCACACTGTGACAATCTGTACCAGCACACTGTGACCATCTGTACCAGCATGCTGTGTCTAACTGTACCAGCACACTGTGCCTATCGGTACCAGCACACTGTGACCATCATTACAAGCACACTGTGACTATCTGTACCAGCACATGGTGACTATCTGTACCAGCACACTGTGACTATCTGTACCAGCACACTGTGATTATCTGGACAAGCAAAAGTGACTATCTGCACCAGCACACTGTGACTATTTGTAACAGCACACTGTGTCTATCTGAACCAGCAAATCTGACTATCTGTACCAGCACACTGTGTCGATCTGTCCCAGCACACTGTGACTATCTGTTCCAGCACACTGTGACTATCTGTACCAGCACACTGTGACTATCTGTACAAGCACACTGTGACCATATCTACCAGCACACTGTGACCATCTGTACCAGCACACTGTGACAATCTGTACCAGCACATTGTGTCTATCTGTAACAGCACACTGTGACTACCTGTACCAGCACACTGTGACTATCTGTACCAGCGCACTGTGACCATCTGTACCAGCACACTGTGACAATATGTACCAGCACACTCTGACCATCTGTACCAGCACACTGTGACTATCTGTACCAGCACACTGTGACTATCTGTACCAGCACACTGTGACCATCTGTACCTGCACACTGTGACCATCTGTACCAGCACACTGTGAACATCTGTACCAGCACACTATGACCATCTATACCAGCACACTGTGACTATCTGTACCTGCACACGGTGACTATCTGTACCAGCACACTGTCACTATCTGTACCAGCACACTGTGACCATCTCTACCAGTACACTATGACCATCTGTACCAGCACACTGTGACTATCTGTACCAGCACACTGTGTCTATCTGTACCAGCACACTGTGACT
The DNA here is from genome assembly GCF_964194155.1 of Cetorhinus maximus. Taxonomy (NCBI): domain Eukaryota; kingdom Metazoa; phylum Chordata; class Chondrichthyes; order Lamniformes; family Cetorhinidae; genus Cetorhinus; species Cetorhinus maximus. The sequence goes on from NW_027596652.1 coordinate 174,352, forward strand.
ATCTGTACAAGCACAGTGTGACCATCAGCACCAGCACACAGTGTCTATCTGTACCAGCGCACTGTGCCGATCTGTACCAGCTCATTGTGTCTATCTGTACCAGCAGACTCTGTCTATCTGTACAAGAATATTGTGTCTATGTGTACCAGCACACTGTGACTATCTGTACCAGCACACTGTGACTATCTGTGCCAGCTCACTGTGTCTAGCTGTACCAGCACACTGTGACTATCTGTACCAGCACACTGAGACTATCTGTACCAGCACACAGTGACTATCTGTACAAGTACACTGTGACTATCTGTACCAGCACACTGTGACCATCTGTACCAGCACACTGTGACCATCTGTACCAGCACACTGTGACTATCTATACCAGCACACTGCGACTATCTGTACCAGCTCACTGTGTCTATCTGTACCAGCACACTGTGACCATCTGTACCAGCACGCTGTGACCATCTCTACCTGCACACTGTGACTATATGTGCCAGCACACTGTGTCTATCTGTACCAACAGACTGTGACTATCTGTACCAGCACACTGTGACTATCTCTACCAGCACACTGTGACTATCTGTACCAGCACACTGCGTCTATCTTAACCCGCACACTGCGTATATCTGTACCAGCAGACTGCGACTATCTGTACCAGCTTACTGACTCTATCTGTACCAGCACACTGTGACTATCTGTACCAGCATACTGTGACTATCTGTACATGCACACTGTGACTATCTGTACCAGCACACTGCGACTATCTGTACCAGCACACTGTGACCATCTGTACCAGCACATAATGTCTATCTGTACCAGCACACTGCGACTATCTGTACCAGAATAATGACTCTATCTGTACCAGCACAGTGTGACTATCTGTACCAGCACACTGTGACTATCTGCACAAGCACACTGTGACTATCTGTGCCAGCACACTGTGACCATCTGTACCAGCACACTGTGACCATCTGTACCAGCACACTGTGACTATTTGTAACAGCACACTGTGTCTATCTGAACCAGCAAATCTGACTATCTGTACCAGCACACTGTGTCGATCTGTCCCAGCACACTGTGACTATCTGTTCCAGCACACTGTGACTATCTGTACCAGCACAGTGTGACTATCTCTACCAGCACACTGTGACCATCTGTACCAGCACACTGTGACCATCTGTACCAGCACACTGTGACCATCTGTACCAGCACATTGTGTCTATCTGTAACAGCACACTGTGACTCTCTGTACCAGCACACTGTGACTATCTGTACCAGCGCACTGGGACCATCTGTACCAGCACACTGTGACCATCTGTACCAGCACACTGTGACTATCTATACCAGCACACTGCGACTATCTGTACCAGCACACTGCGTCTATCTGTACCCGCACACTGCGTCTAAATGTACCAGCACACTGCGATTATCTGTACAAGCTTACTGACTCTATCTGTACCAGCACACTGTGACTATCTGTACCAGCATACTGTGACTATCTGTACAAGCACACTGTGACTATCTGTACCAGCACACTGTGACTATCTGTACCAGCACACTGTGACCATCTGTACCAGCACATAATGTCTATCTGTACCAGCACACTGCGACTATCTGTACCAGAATACTGACTCTATCTGTACCAGCACAGTGTGACTATCTATACCAGCACACTGTGACTGTCTGTACAAGCACTCTGTGACTATCTGTGCCAGCATACTGTGACCATCTGTACCAGCACACTGTGACCATCTGTACCAGCACACGATGACTATTTATACCAGCACACTGCGACTATCTGTACCAGCACACTGTGTCTATCTGTACCAGCACACTGTGACCTTCTGTACCAGCACGCTGTGACCATCTGTACCTGCACACTGTGACTATCTGTCCCAGCACACTGTGTCTATCTGTACCAACAGACTGTGTCTATCTGTACCAGCACACTGTGACCATCTGTACCTGCACACTGTGACTATCTGTCCCAGCACACTGTGTCTATCTGTACCAGCTTACTGACTCTATCTGTACCAGCACACGGTGACTATCTGTACCAGCATACTGTGACTATCTGTACAAGCACACTGTGACTATCTGTGCCAGCACACTGTGAACATCTGTACCAGCACACCGTGACCATCTGTACCAGCACACTGTGACTATGTCTTACAGCACACTGTGTCTATCTGTACCAGCGCACTGTGACTATCTGTACCAGCACACTGTGACTATCTGTGCCAGTACACTGTGACTATCTGTACCAGCACACTGTGACTATCCGTACCAGCACACTGTGACTATCTGTACCAGCACATGTGAACATCTGTACCAGCACACTCTGACTGTCTGTACCAGCACACTGTGACTATCTGTACCAGCACACTGTGACCATCTGTACCAGCATGCTGTGTCTAACTGTACCAGCACACTGTGCCTATCGGTACCAGCACACTGTGACCATCATTACAAGCACACTGTGACTATCTGTACCAGCACATGGTGACTATCTGTACCAGCACACTGTGACTATCTGTACCAGCACACTGTGATTATCTGGAGAAGCAAAAGTGACTATCTGCACCAGCACACTGTGACTATTTGTAACAGCACACTGTGTCTATCTGAACCAGCAAATCTGACTATCTGTACCAGCACACTGTGACTATCTGTACCAGCACACTGTGTCTATCTGTACCAGCACACTGTGACTATCTGTACCAGCACACTGTGACCATCTGTACCAGCACACTGTGACCATCTGTACCAGCACACTGTGACCATCTGTACCAGCACATTGTGTCTATCTGTAACAGCACACTGTGACTATCTGTACCAGCACACTGTGACTATCTGTACCAGCGCACTGTGACCATCTGTACCAGCACACTGTGACAATATGTACCAGCACACTCTGACCATCTGTACCAGCACACTGTGACTATCTGTACCAGCACACTGTAACTATCTGTACCAGCACACTTTGACCATCTGTACCAGCACACTGTGACCATCTGTACCAGCACATTGTGTCTATCTGTACCAGCACACTGTGTCTATCTGAACCAGCACACTGTGACTATCTGTACCAGCACACTGTGACTATCTGTACCAGCACACTGTGAGTATCTGTACCAGCACACTGTGACCATCTGTACGAGCACACTGCGTCTATCTGTACCAGCACACTGCGTCTATCTGTACCAGCACAGTGCGACTATCTGTACCAGCACACTGTGTCTATCTGTACCAGCACACTGTGACTATCTGTACCAGCACACTGTGACTATCTGTACCAGCACACTGTGACCATCTGTACCTGCACACTGTGACCATCTGTACCAGCACACTGTGAACATCTGTACCAGCACACTATGACCATCTATACCAGCACACTGTGACTATCTGTACCTGCACACGGTGACTATCTGTACCAGCACACTGTCACTATCTGTACCAGCACACTGTGACCATCTCTACCAGTACACTATGACCATCTGTACCAGCACACTTTGACTATCTGTACCAGCACACTGTGTCTATCTGTACCAGCACACTGTGACTATCTGTACAAGCACAGTGTGACCATCAGCACCAGCACACAGTGTCTATCTGTACCAGCGCACTGTGCCGATTTGTACCAGCTCATTGTGTCTATCTGTACCAGCAGACTCTGTCTATCTGTACAAGAAAATTGTGTCTATGTGTACCAGCACACTGTGACTATCTGTACCAGCACACTGTGACTATCTGTGCCAGCTCACTGTGTCTAGCTGTACCAGCACACTGTGACTATCTGTACCAGCACACTGAGACTATCTGTACCAGCACACAGTGACTATCTGTACAAGCACACTGTGACTATCTGTACCAGCACACTGTGACCATCTGTACCAGCACACTGTGACCATCTGTACCAGCACACTGTGACTATCTATACCAGCACACTGCGACTATCTGTACCAGCTCACTGTGTCTATCTGTACCAGCACACTGTGACCATCTGTACCAGCACGCTGTGACCATCTGTACCTGCACACTGTGACTATATGTGCCAGCACACTGTGTCTATCTGTACCAACAGACTGTGACTATCTGTACCAGCACACTGTGACTATCTGTACCAGCACACTGTGACCATCTGTACCAGCACACTGCGTCTATCTTAACCCGCACACTGCGTCTATCTGTACCAGCAGACCTGCGACTATCTGTACCAGCTTACTGACTCTATCTGTACCAGCAAACTGTGACTATCTGTACCAGCATACTGTGACTATCTGTACAAGCACACTGTGACTATCTGTACCAGCACACTGCGACTATCTGTACCAGCACACTGTGACCATCTGTACCAGCACATAATGTCTATCTGTACCAGCACACTGCGACTATCTGTACCAGAATACTGACTCTATCTGTACCAGCACAGTGTGACTATCTGTACCAGCACACTGTGACTATCTGTACAAGCACACTGTGACTATCTGTGCCAGCACACTGTGACCATCTGTACCAGCACACTGTGACCATCTGTACCAGCACACTGTGACTATTTGAAACAGCACACTGTGTCTATCTGAGCCAGCAAATCTGACTATCTGTACCAGCACACTGTGTCGATCTGTCCCAGCACACTGTGACTATCTGTTCCAGCACACTGTGACTATCTGTACCAGCACACTGTGACTATCTGTACCAGCACACTGTGACCATCTGTACCAGCACACTGTGACCATCTGTACCAGCACACTGTGACCATCTGTACCAGCACATTGTGTCTATCTGTAACAGCACACTGTGACTATCTGTACCAGCACACTGTGACTATCTGTACCAGCGCACTGTGACCATCTGTACCAGCACACTGTGACCAGCTGTACCAGCACACTGTGAATATCTATACCAGCACACTGCGACTATCTGTACCAGCACACTGCGTCTATCTGTACCCGTACACTGCGTCTAAATGTACCAGCACTCTGCGATTATCTGTACCAGCTTACTGACTCTATCTGTACCAGCACACTGTGACTATCTGTACCAGCATACTGTGACTATCTGTACAAGCACACTGTGACTATCTGTACCAGCACACTGTGACTATCTGTACCAGCACACTGTGACCATCTGTACCAGCACATAATGTCTATCTATACCAGCACACTGCGACTATCTGTACCAGAATACTGACTCTATCTGTACCAGCACAGTGTGACTATCTATACCAGCACACTGTGACTATCTGTACCAGCACACTGTGACTATCTGTGCCAGCACACTGTGACTATCTGTACCAGCACACTGTGACTATCCGTACCAGCACACTGTGACTATCTGTACCAGCACACTGTGAACATCTGTACCAGCACACTCTGACTGTCTGTACCAAAACACTGTGACTATCTGTACCAGCACACTGTGACCATCTGTACCAGCATGCTGTGTCTAACTGTACCAGCACACTGTGCCTATCGGTACCAGCACACTGTGACCATCATTACAAGCACACTGTGACTATCTGTACCAGCACATGGTGACTATCTGTACCAGCACACTGTGACTATCTGTACCAGCACACTGTGATTATCTGGACAAGCAAAAGTGACTATCTGCACCAGCACACTGTGACTATTTGTAACAGCACACTGTGTCTATCTGAACCAGCAAATCTGACTATCTGTACCAGCACACTGTGACTATCTGTCCCAGCACACTGTGACTATCTGTACCAGCACACTGTGACCATCTGTACCAGCACACTGTGACCATCTGTACCAGCACATTGTGTCTATCTGTAACAGCACACTGTGACTATCTGTACCAGCACACTGTGACTATCTGTACCAGCGTACTGTGACCATCTGTACCAGCTCACTGTGACAATATGTACCAGCACACTCTGACCATCTGTACTAGCACACTGTGACTATCTGTACCAGCACACTGTGACTATCTGTACCAGCACACTTTGACCATTTGTACCTGCACACTGTGACCATCTGTACCAGCACACTGTGACCATCTGTACCAGCACATTGTGTCTATCTGTACCAGCACACTGTGTCTATCTGAACCAGCACACTGTGACTATCTGTACCAGCACACTGTGACTATCTGTACCAGCACACTGTGAGTATCTGTACCAGCACACTGTGACCATCTGTACGAGCACACTGCGTCTATCTGTACCAGCACACTGCGTCTATCTGTACCAGCACAGTGCGACTATCTGTACCAGCACACTGTGTCTATCTGTACCAGCACACTGTGACTATCTGTACCAGCACACTGTCACTATCTGTACCAGCACACTGTCACTATCTGTACCAGAAAACTCTGACTATCTGTACCAGCACACTGTGACTATCTGTACCTGCACACTGTGAACATCTGTACCAGCGAACTGTGACTGTCTGTACCAGCACACTGTGAGTATCTGGACCAGCACACTGTGCCCATCTGTACCAGCACGCTGTGTCTAACTGTACCAGCACACTGTGTCTATCGATACCTGCACTCTGTGACCATCTTTACAAACACAATGTGACTATCTGTTCCAGCACACTGTGACTATCTGTACCAGCACACTGTGACTATCTGTACCAGCACACTGTGACTATCTGTACCAGCACACTGTGATTATCTGGACCAGCAAATGTGACTATCTGCACCAGCAAACTGTGACTATCTGTACCAGCACATTGTGTCTATCTGTACCAGCACACTGTGACTATCTGTACCAGCACACTGTGAACATCTGTACCAGCAAACTGTGACTATCTGTACCAGCACACTGTGACTATCTGTACCAGCACACTGTGACCATCTGTACCAGCACACAAGACCATCTGTAACAGCACACTGTGACTATCTGTACCAGCACACCTTGCCCTTATATACCAGCTCACTGTGACCATCTGTACAAGCACACTGTGTCCATTTGTACCAGCATATTGTGACTATCTGTACCAGCACACTGTGACTTTCTGTACCAGCGCACTGTGACAATCTGTGCCAGCACACGGTGACTATCTTTACCAGCTCACTGTGACTATGTGTACCAGCAAACTGTGACCATCTGTACCAGCACACTGTGGCTATCTGTACCAGCACACTGTGACCATCTGTACCAGCACACTGTGACTATCTGTACCAGCACAATGTGACCAGCTGTACCAGCACACTGAGACCATCTGTACCAGCACGCTGTGTCTAACTGTACCAGTACACTGTGTCTATCGGTACCAGCACACTGTGACCATCTGTACCAGCACACAGTGACCATCTGTACCAGCACATCGAGACAATCTGTACCAGCACACTGTGACCATCTGTACCAGCACACTGTGTCTATCTGTACCAGCACACTGTGACAATCTGTACCAGCACACTGTGACTATCAGTACAAGCACACTGTGACTACCTGGACGTGCAAATGTGACTATCTGTACCTGCACACAGTGACTGTTTGTACCAGCACACTGTGACTATCTGTACCAGCGCACTGTGTCTATCTGTACCAGCAAATGTGAATATCTGTACCAGCACACTGTGTCTATCTGTACCAGCACACTGTGTCTATCTGCACCAGCACACTGTGACTATATGTACCAGAACAGTGTCACCATCTGTACCAGCACACTGTGACGATCTGTTCAAGCACACTGTGACCATCTGTACCACCACACTTTGTATATCTGTACCAGCACACTGTGACTATCTGTACCAGCACGCTGTGACTATATGTACCAGCAAACTGTGTCGATCTGTCCCAGCACACTGTGACTATCTGTACCAGCACACTGTGACTATCTGTACCAGCACACTGTGACTATCTGTACAAGCACACTGTGACAATCAGTACCAGCACACTGTGACCACCTGTACCAGCACACTGTGACAATCTGTACAAGCACACTGTTACTATCTGTACCAGCACACTGTGACCATCTGTACCAGCACACTGTGACCATCTGTACCAGCACACTGTGACTATCTGTACCAGCACACTGTGACTATCTATACCAGCACACTGTGACCATCTGTACCAGCACACTGTGACTATCTGTACCAGCACACTGTGACTATCTGTACCAGCACACTGTGACCATCTGTACTAGCACACTGTGAACATCTGTACCAGCACACTGTGATTATCTGTACTTGCACACTGTGTCTATCTGTACCAGCACAATGTGATTATCTGTACCAGCACAATGTTTCTATCCGTACAAGGACACTGTAACTATCTGTACCAGCACACTGTGACCATCTGTACCATCAAACTTTGACAATATGTACCAGCACACTGTGACAATATGTACCAGCACACTGTGACTTTATGTACCAGCACACTGTGACTATCTGTACCAGCACACTGTGACTATCTGTACCAGCACACTGTGACTCTCTGTACCAGCACACTGTGTCTATCTGTACCAGCACACTGTGACTCTCTGTTCCTGCACACTGTGATCATCTGTACCAGCATACTATGACCATCTGTACCAGCACACTGTGTCTATCTGTACCAGCACAATGTGACTATCTGTACCATCACACTGTGACTATCTGTACCAGCACACTGTGTCTATCTGTACCAGCACACTGTGTCTATCTGTACCAGCACACTGTGTCTATCTGTTCCAGCACACTGTGTCTATCTTTGCCAGCACACTGTGACTCTCTGTACCAGCACACTGTGTCTATCTGTCCCAGCACACTGTGACTATCTGTACCAGCAAACTGTGACTATCTGTACCGGCACACTGTTTCAACTCTACCGGCACACGGTGTCAACTGTACCAGCACACTGTGACTATCTGTACCAGCACACTGTGACTATCTGTACCAGCATACTTATACTATCTGTACCAGCACACTGTGACGATCTGTACCAGCACACTGTGACCATCTGTACCAGCACACTGTGTCTGCCTGTACCAGCACACTGTGTCTATCTGTACTAGCATACTGTGTCTATCTGTACAAGCCCACTGTGTGTATCGGTACCAGCAGACTGTGTCTACCTGTACAAGCACACTGTGACTATCTGTACCAGCACACTGTGATTATCTGTACCAGCACACTGTGGCTCTCTGTACCAGCACAATGTGACAATCTGTACCAGCACACTGTGACAATCTGTACCAGCTCACTGTGACTATTTGTACCAGCAAACTGTGACTATCTGTTCCAGCACACTGTGACTATCTGTCCCAGCACACTGTTTCAATCTGTTCCAGCACACTGTGTCTATCTGTACCAGCACACTGTGACAATCTGTACCAGCACACTGTGACTATCTGTACTAGCACACTGTGACTACCTGGACGTGCAAATGTGACTATCTGTACCTGCACACAGTGACTGTTTGTACCAGCACACTGTGACTATCTGTACCAGCGCACTGTGTCTATCTGTCCCAGCAAATGTGAATATCTGTACCAGCACACTGTGTCTATCTGTACCAGCACACTGTGTCTCTCTGCACCAGCACACTGTGACTATATGTACCAGAACAGTTTGACCTTCTGTACCAGCACACTGTGACGATCTGTTCAAGCACACTGTGACCATCTGTACCACCACACTTTGTATATCTGTACCAGCACGCTGTGACTATATGTACCAGCAAACTGTGTCGATCTGTCCCAGCACACTGTGACTATCTGTACCAGCACACTGTGACTATCTGTACCAGCACACTGTGACTATCTGTACAAGCACACTGTGACAATCAGTACCAGCACACTGTGACCACCTGTACCAGCACACTGTGACCATCTGTACAAGCACACTGTTACTATCTGTACCAGCACACTGTGACCATCTGTACCAGCACACTGTGACCATCTGTACCAGCACACTGTGACCATCTGTAAAAGCACACTGTGACTATCTGTACCAGCACACTGTGACTATCTATGCCAGCGCACTGTGAATATCTTTACCAGCACACTGTGTCTACCTGTACCAGTAAGCTGTGACCATCTGTACCAGCACACTCTGACCATCTGTACCTGCACACTGTGACTATCTGTACCAGCACACTGTGTCTATCTGTACCAGCACACTGTGACTATCTGTATCAGCACACTGTGACTACCTGTACCAGCACACTGTGACTATCTGTACCAGCACACTGTGACCATCTGTACCAGCACACTGCATCTATCTGCACCAGCACACTGCGTCTATCTGTACCAGCACACTACAACTATCTGTACCAGCATACTGTGTCTATCTGTACCAGCACACTTTGACTATCTGTATCAGCACACTGTGACTATCTGTACCAGAACACTGTTATTATCTGTACCAGCACACTGTGACTATCTGTACCAGCACACAGTGATTATCTGGACCAGAAAATGTGACTATCTGCACCAGCACACGGTGACTATTTGTACCAGCACGATGTGACTATCTGTCCCAGCGCACTGTGTCTATCTGTACCAGAAAATCTGACTATCTGTACCAGCACACTGTGTCAATCTGTCGAAGCACACTGTGACTATCTGTACCAGCACACTGTGTCTATCTGTACCAGCACACTGTGACTATCTGTACCAGCACTCTGTGACTATCTGTACCAGCACACTGTGACTATCTGTACCAGCACACTGTGACTATCTATACCAGCACACTGTGACCATCTGTACCAGCACACTGTGACTATCTGTACCAGCACACTGTGACTATCTATACCAGCACACTGTGACCATCTGTACTAGCACACTGTGAATATCTGTACCAGCACACTGTGACTATCTGTACCAGCACACTGTGACCATCTGTACTAGCACACTGTGAACATCTGTACCAGCACACTGTGATTATCTGTACTTGCACACTGTGTCTATCTGTACCAGCTCAATGTGACTATCTGTACCAGCACACTGTTACTATCCGTACAAGGACACTGTAACTATCTGTACCAGCACACTGTGACCATCTGTACCATCAAACTTTGACAATATGTACCAGCACACTGTGACAATATGTACCAGCACACTGTGACTTTATTTACCAGCACACTGTGACTATCTGTACCAGCACACTGTGACTATCTGTACCAGCACACTGTGACTCTCTGTACCAGCACACTGTGTCTATCTGTACCAGCACACTGTGACTCTCTGTTCCTGCACACTGTGATCATCTGTACCAGCATACTATGACCATCTGTACCAGCACACTGTGACTATCTGTACCAGCACACTGTGTCTATCTGTACCAGCACACTGTGACTATCTGTACCAGCACACTGTGACTATCTGTACCAGCACACTATGACCATCTGTACCAGCACACTGTGACCATCTGTACCAGCACACTGTGACTATCTGAACTAGCGCACTGTGACCATCTGCACCAGCACACAGTGTCTATCTGTACCAGCGCACTGTGCCCATCTGTACCAGCTCATTGTGTCTATCTGTAGCAGCACACTGTGTCTATCTGTACCAGCACACTGTGACCATCTGTACCAGCACTCTGTATCTATCTGTACCAGCACACTGTGTATATCTGTACCAGCACACTGTGTCTATCTGTACCAGGACACTGTGGCTATCTGTACCAGCACACTGTGACTTTCTGTACCAGCACACTGTGACTATCTGTACCAGCACACTGTGACTTTCTGTACCAGCACACTGAGACTATCTGTACCAGCACACTGTGTCCATCTGTACCAGCACACTGTGACCATCTGTACCAGCACATTTTGACTATCTGTACCGGCACCCTGTGTCTATCTGTACCAGCACACTGTGTCTATCTGTACCAGCACACTGTGACTATCTGTACCAGCACACTGTGTCTATCTGTACCAGCACACTGTTTCTATCTGTACCAGCACACTGTGTCTATCTGTTCCAGCACACTGTGTCTATCTTTACCAGCACACTGTGACTCTCTGTACCAGCACACTGTGACTATCTGTACCAGCATACTTATACTATCTGTACCAGCACACTGTGACGATCTGTACCAGCACACTGTGACCATCTGTACCAGCACACTGTGTCTGCCTGTACCAGCACACTGTGTCTATCTGTACTAGCATACTTTGTCTATCTGTAAAAGCCCACTGTGTGTATCGGTACCATCAGACTGTGTCTACCTGTACAAGCACACTGTGACTATCTGTACCAGCACACTGTGATTATCTGTACCAGCACACTGTGGCTCTCTGTACCAGCACAATGTGACAATCTGTACCAGCACACTGTGACAATCTGTACCAGCTCACTGTGACTATTTGTACCAGCACACTGTGACTATCTGTTCCAGCACACTGTGACTATCTGTCCCAGCACAATGTTTCAATCTGTTCCAGCACACTGTGACTATCTGTACCAGCACACTGCGACTATCTGTACCAGCTCACTGTGTCTATCTGTACCAGCACACTGTGACTATCTGTACCAGCACACTGTGACTATCTATACCAGCACACTGTTACCATCTGTACCAGCACACTGTGACTATCTGTACCAGCACACTGTGACTATCTGTACCAGCACACTGTGACCATCTGTACTAGCACACTGTGAACATCTGTACCAGCACACTGTGATTATCTGTACTTGCACACTGTGTCTATCTGTACCAGCACAATGTGATTATCTGTACCAGCACAATGTTTCTATCCGTACAAGGACACTGTAACTATCTGTACCAGCACACTGTGACCATCTGTACCATCAAACTTTGACAATATGTACCAGCACACTGTGACAATATGTACCAGCACACTGTGACTTTATGTACCAGCACACTGTGACTATCTGTACCAGCACACTGTGACTATCTGTACCAGCACACTGTGACTCTCTGTACCAGCACACTGTGTCTATCTGTACCAGCACACTGTGACTCTCTGTTCCTGCACACTGTGATCATCTGTACCAGCATACTATGACCATCTGTACCAGCACACTGTGTCTATCTGTACCAGCACAATGTGACTATCTGTACCATCACACTGTGACTATCTGTACCAGCACACTGTGTCTATCTGTACCAGCACACTGTGTCTATCTGTACCAGCACACTGTGTCTATCTGTTCCAGCACACTGTGTCTATCTTTGCCAGCACACTGTGACTCTCTGTACCAGCACACTGTGTCTATCTGTCCCAGCACACTGTGACTATCTGTACCAGCAAACTGTGACTATCTGTACCGGCACACTGTTTCAACTCTACCGGCACACGGTGTCAACTGTACCAGCACACTGTGACTATCTGTACCAGCACACTGTGACTATCTGTACCAGCATACTTATACTATCTGTACCAGCACACTGTGACGATCTGTACCAGCACACTGTGACCATCTGTACCAGCACACTGTGTCTGCCTGTACCAGCACACTGTGTCTATCTGTACTAGCATACTGTGTCTATCTGTACAAGCCCACTGTGTGTATCGGTACCAGCAGACTGTGTCTACCTGTACAAGCACACTGTGACTATCTGTACCAGCACACTGTGATTATCTGTACCAGCACACTGTGGCTCTCTGTACCAGCACAATGTGACAATCTGTACCAGCACACTGTGACAATCTGTACCAGCTCACTGTGACTATTTGTACCAGCAAACTGTGACTATCTGTTCCAGCACACTGTGACTATCTGTCCCAGCACACTGTTTCAATCTGTTCCAGCACACTGTGTCTATCTGTACCAGCACACTGTGACAATCTGTACCAGCACACTGTGACTATCTGTACTAGCACACTGTGACTACCTGGACGTGCAAATGTGACTATCTGTACCTGCACACAGTGACTGTTTGTACCAGCACACTGTGACTATCTGTACCAGCGCACTGTGTCTATCTGTCCCAGCAAATGTGAATATCTGTACCAGCACACTGTGTCTATCTGTACCAGCACACTGTGTCTCTCTGCACCAGCACACTGTGACTATATGTACCAGAACAGTTTGACCTTCTGTACCAGCACACTGTGACGATCTGTTCAAGCACACTGTGACCATCTGTACCACCACACTTTGTATATCTGTACCAGCACGCTGTGACTATATGTACCAGCAAACTGTGTCGATCTGTCCCAGCACACTGTGACTATCTGTACCAGCACACTGTGACTATCTTTACCAGCACACTGTGACTATCTGTACAAGCACACTGTGACAATCAGTACCAGCACACTGTGACCACCTGTACCAGCACACTGTGACCATCTGTACAAGCACACTGATACTATCTGTACCAGCACACTGTGACCATCTGTACCAGCACACTGTGACCATCTGTACCAGCACACTGTGACCATCTGTAAAAGCACACTGTGACTATCTGTACCAGCACACTGTGACTATCTATACCAGCGCACTGTGAATATCTTTACCAGCACACTGTGTCTACCTGTACCAGTAAGCTGTGACCATCTGTACCAGCACACTCTGACCATCTGTACCTGCACACTGTGACTATCTGTACCAGCACACTGTGTCTATCTGTACCAGCACACTGTGACTATCTGTATCAGCACACTGTGACTACGTGTACCAGCACACTGTGACTATCTGTACCAGAACACTGTGACCATCTGTACCAGCACACTGCATCTATCTGCACCAGCACACTGCGTCTATCTGTACCAGCACACTACAACTATCTGTACCAGCATACTGTGTCTATCTGTACCAGCACACTTTGACTATCTGTATCAGCACACTGTGACTATCTGTACCAGAACACTGTTATTATCTGTACCAGCACACTGTGACTATCTGTACCAGCACACAGTGATTATCTGGACCAGAAAATGTGACTATCTGCACCAGCACACGGTGACTATTTGTACCAGCACAATGTGACTATCTGTCCCAGCGCACTGTGTCTATCTGTACCAGAAAATCTGACTATCTGTACCAGCACACTGTGTCAATCTGTCGAAGCACACTGTGACTATCTGTACCAGCACACTGTGTCTATCTGTACCAGCACACTGTGACTATCTGTACCAGCACTCTGTGACTATCTGTACCAGCACACTGTGACTATCTGTACCAGCACACTGTGACTATCTATACCAGCACACTGTGACCATCTGTACCAGCACACTGTGACTATCTGTACCAGCACACTGTGACTATCTATACCAGCACACTGTGACCATCTGTACCAGCACACTGTGAATATCTGTACCAGCACACTGTGACTATCTGTACCAGCACACTGTGACCATCTGTACTAGCACACTGTGAACATCTGTACCAGCACACTGTGATTATCTGTACTTGCACACTGTGTCTATCTGTACCAGCTCAATGTGACTATCTGTACCAGCACACTGTTACTATCCATACAAGGACACTGTAACTATCTGTACCAGCACACTGTGACCATCTGTACCATCAAACTTTGACAATATGTACCAGCACACTGTGACAATATGTACCAGCACACTGTGACTTTATGTACCAGCACACTGTGACTATCTGTACCAGCACACTGTGACTATCTGTACCAGCACACTGTGACTCTCTGTACCAGCACACTGTGTCTATCTGTACCAGCACACTGTGACTCTCTGTTCCTGCACACTGTGATCATCTGTACCAGCATACTATGACCATCTGTACCAGCACACTGTGACTATCTGTACCAGCACACTGTGTCTATCTGTACCAGCACACTGTGACTATCTGTACCAGCACACTGTGACTATCTGTACCAGCACACTATGACCATCTGTACCAGCACACTGTGACTATCTGAACTAGCGCACTGTGACCATCTGCACCAGCACACAGTGTCTATCTGTACCAGCGCACTGTGCCCATCTGTACCAGCTCATTGTGTCTATCTGTAGCAGCACACTGTGTCTATCTGTACCAGCACACTGTGACCATCTGTACCAGCACTCTGTATCTATCTGTACCAGCACACTGTGTATATCTGTACCAGCACACTGTGTCTATCTGTACCAGGACACTGTGGCTATCTGTACCAGCACACTGTGACTTTCTGTACCAGCACACTGTGACTATCTGTACCAGCACACTGTGACTTTCTGTACCAGCACACTGAGACTATCTGTACCAGCACACTGTGTCCATCTGTACCAGCACACTGTGACCATCTGTACCAGCACATTTTGACTATCTGTACCGGCACCCTGTGTCTATCTGTACCAGCACACTGTGTCTATCTGTACCAGCACACTGTGACTATCTGTACCAGCACACTGTGTCTATCTGTACCAGCACACTGTTTCTATCTGTACCAGCACACTGTGTCTATCTGTTCCAGCACACTGTGTCTATCTTTACCAGCACACTGTGACTCTCTGTACCAGCACACTGTGACTATCTGTACCAGCATACTTATACTATCTGTACCAGCACACTGTGACGATCTGTACCAGCACACTGTGACCATCTGTACCAGCACACTGTGTCTGCCTGTACCAGCACACTGTGTCTATCTGTACTAGCATACTGTGTCTATCTGTACAAGCCCACTGTGTGTATCGGTACCAGCAGACTGTGTCTACCTGTACAAGCACACTGTGACTATCTGTACCAGCACACTGTGATTATCTGTACCAGCACACTGTGGCTCTCTGTACCAGCACAATGTGACAATCTGTACCAGCACACTGTGACAATCTGTACCAGCTCACTGTGACTATTTGTACCAGGACACTGTGACTATCTGTTCCAGCACACTGTGACTATCTGTCCCAGCACAATGTTTCAATCTGTACCAGCTCACTGTGACTATGTGTACCAGCAAACTGTGACCATCTGTACCAGCACACTGTGGCTATCTGTACCAGCACACTGTGACCATCTGTACCAGCACACTGTGACTATCTGTACCAGCACAATGTGACCAGCTGTACCAGCACACTGAGACCATCTGTACCAGCACGCTGTGTCTAACTGTACCAGTACACTGTGTCTATCGGTACCAGCACACTGTGACCATCTGTACCAGCACACAGTGACCATCTGTACCAGCACATCGAGACAATCTGTACCAGCACACTGTGACCATCTGTACCAGCACACTGTGTCTATCTGTACCAGCACACTGTGACAATCTGTACCAGCACACTGTGACTATCAGTACAAGCACACTGTGACTACCTGGACGTGCAAATGTGACTATCTGTACCTGCACACAGTGACTGTTTGTACCAGCACACTGTGACTATCTGTACCAGCGCACTGTGTCTATCTGTACCAGCAAATGTGAATATCTGTACCAGCACACTGTGTCTATCTGTACCAGCACACTGTGTCTATCTGCACCAGCACACTGTGACTATATGTACCAGAACAGTGTCACCATCTGTACCAGCACACTGTGACGATCTGTTCAAGCACACTGTGACCATCTGTACCACCACACTTTGTATATCTGTACCAGCACACTGTGACTATCTGTACCAGCACGCTGTGACTATATGTACCAGCAAACTGTGTCGATCTGTCCCAGCACACTGTGACTATCTGTACCAGCACACTGTGACTATCTGTACCAGCACACTGTGACTATCTGTACAAGCACACTGTGACAATCAGTACCAGCACACTGTGACCACCTGTACCAGCACACTGTGACAATCTGTACAAGCACACTGTTACTATCTGTACCAGCACACTGTGACCATCTGTACCAGCACACTGTGACCATCTGTACCAGCACACTGTGACTATCTGTACCAGCACACTGTGACTATCTATACCAGCACACTGTGACCATCTGTACCAGCACACTGTGACTATCTGTACCAGCACACTGTGACTATCTGTACCAGCACACTGTGACCATCTGTACTAGCACACTGTGAACATCTGTACCAGCACACTGTGATTATCTGTACTTGCACACTGTGTCTATCTGTACCAGCACAATGTGATTATCTGTACCAGCACAATGTTTCTATCCGTACAAGGACACTGTAACTATCTGTACCAGCACACTGTGACCATCTGTACCATCAAACTTTGACAATATGT
This sequence comes from Cetorhinus maximus, assembly GCF_964194155.1. NCBI lineage: Eukaryota > Metazoa > Chordata > Chondrichthyes > Lamniformes > Cetorhinidae > Cetorhinus > Cetorhinus maximus. The sequence continues at coordinate 192,366 of NW_027596652.1, forward strand.
ACCAGCACACTGTGACAATATGTACCAGCACACTGTGACTTTATGTA